>NW_027466068.1:1502500-1560000 GCF_046127955.1 Nelusetta ayraudi | reverse complement strand
AAGCCCTCGGTGGCTTTTAGATCTTTGATCTCCACTGATCTCTGCTCTTTATTGACCAACTGCACGCTGACAGAAGCGGCTCCTCCTCCGTCTTCTTCTGTGGTTTTCATTAGCTGTGTTTCCATGACAGTTTCTCCCAAAATAAAAGCCATATTTCTAAAACTTTGACAAAGTACAGTGTGATTGTGTGTGGAGGAACAAAACATTTTGCCATAAATCTGCATTTCCATGTTGCCTGCTGTCCAGAATGGTTTTTCTATTTTCCTCTTTGATGACTTGGAAAAAATATCGCCATATTTAGCTTTAGCGCAACTCTAGCGGTCACGGAAATGCAGCTAGTTTCACCACAACAGGGAGGAAGACTTTGAGAGTTTTAATCTTCTTCATCCTCCTGCTGCTCCATCGTGGCATACTTATACTCGCGGCTTAATTGATTGGTCAATAATAGTGTTGCTTTACCCTCCCTGGCAGCTAGGAGGCAGCGCTGTAGTCGTCTCGGATGGTTTTCTTTCACCTCATGTCAATGCTGAAGCAGCCAGACAGCAAAACTGAGCTCTGAGGATTTTAATCACGCCCTCAGTTTGCACAGCTCTGTGAAAAATCCCCTTTTATTTTTCCTCTGTGCTCGTCCAGTGGAAGCAGCAGTCGTCCCGATGGACGCAGTGCACTTCCTGTTTCCTGTCTAGGGCCCGTGAGGAGTCTACGACTCCCTCCCTGAAGCTCCTTATCCACTCTGTGTGTGTGTGTGTGTGAGAGGGAGAGAGAGCGAGCGAGCGAGCAGCAGTGTCTCATTAAAACTCCTCTCAGCCTTCTGTCACTTCCAGCCATGTTCCTGTCTCCTCCCCCCGGCAGACATGGATTCCCTCCCCTCCCGTATCCCAGACCCTCCACCTCTAGCCTCCGCCCCCTCCTCCATCCCCACCTCCACCACTATGCCCGCTTCCTCTGTGCTTCTCCAGGAAACGTGACCCACTGGTTGGCTGAAAATGGCACCAGGAGAAGATTCTCTCCTGGTTTTTACTTGTTTTTAAGCACCTGTGCAGGAAAATATCAGCTCATTGTTAGCTGAAGCCGTGTAGTGACAGAGGTTTCTGATATGTTGTTGGGTGCCAGCAGAGGGAATTTAGTTGGGTGAGGCTCAGTAGCTGCAAAGTGATGAGAGGAACCCAGTCTCACATTCAGGTGGGGCCCCTCGCTGAGTGAGCGCCCCCTGTCTGCCCGCTGTGGTCTTGATAATGCTACTACGACTGCTACAGCCACAGCTGCACACTGCAGAGCGCCCCCTGCTGGCTGCCGTTCGAGGTCACCATTGCAAAAATGGCTACAGGTTGTCATCTTCCACCAGCGGGAGGTGGGACGAGTTCTTGGATTGTCTGGCTGTGGTTGGGTGGGGCAGGTGGTTGTCGACGCATCATGTGACCAACCCAGCCTCCCTCCCTCTCTCTCTCTCTTCCCCTCCCCCAGTGTGTTCTCTACCTCTGGTCGCTGAAGATCAACCACCCCACCACACTCTTCCTCCTGAGGGGGAACCACGAGTGCCGGCACCTCACAGAGTACTTCACCTTCAAACAGGAATGTGGGTGCAGAGAGAGAGCGCGCGCGCACACACACACACACACACACACACACACACACACACACACACACACACACACACACACACACACACTGACTCACTCACACTCTGGCCAATCTGTTCATTGTAAATGAAAATTGTCATTGTTTATTGTTCAGAGAAAATATTGAAGTCATATTAGTTCAATAAGAACTGTGCTATTACATATCTATATATATTGAATAATATTGAATACATTATATATTATTATATTTTATATACTATTTTTCACACTGCTATACTATGAATATATATGTGTGTATGTGTGTGTGTATGTATGTATGTATGTGTATATATATATATAAATGTACTGTAAATAAGCCTGCTCTGTCGTTGTTGTTGTTGTTGTGTTGCTGGCAGGTAAGATCAAATACTCTGAGCGGGTGTACGACGCCTGCATGGAGGCCTTCGACTGCCTGCCTCTGGCCGCGCTGCTCAACCAGCAGTTCCTGTGCGTGCACGGCGGCCTCTCACCCGAGATCAACTGCCTGGACGACATCCGGAAGGTAGAAGGCCTGGAGCTTCATCTCCACGTGGTCTTCATCACCGCGCCAACGCTGCTGCTCCCATCCAAACCCTCCGCTTCTCCTCCGCAGTTAGACCGCTTCAAGGAGCCGCCGGCCTTCGGGCCCATGTGCGATCTGATCTGGGCCGACCCGGGCGAGGACTACGGCAGCGAGAAGACCACCGAGCACTTCAACCACAACTCGGTCCGAGGCTGCTCCTACTTCTTCAGGTACGGGAACAAAGCTCGGCGGCTCGTAGCAGATCTTCAATCCTGGATCCTTGGCCCCAACCTGGAGGCCTGAGGAAGCAGGAAGCAGGAAGCAGACCTCCAGACTCTGGTGACTGAAGACCATCCTCCTGTGTCTCCTCTGCAGCTACTCGGCCGTCTGCGACTTCCTGGTGAACAACAACCTGCTGTCGGTCATCAGAGCTCACGAAGCCCAGGACGCAGGGTAAGAGGGGAGGAGCTCATTTAGGACTTTTGGAATGACGGGTCAGACAAACTGATGAATGTCTTTGGGAAAAAAGCCCTCACAAGGCACTGGTTGCACCCTGGAGTGGATCAGCAGAGTCAATGACAAAGACCTAATGGAAGAGATGATCTTCTCCCTGCACCTTCACAAAGAACACTGGACCAAGTGGCCTGGATGTGTTGCCATCCTACAAATTAGGGAAGCTAACAATTAATCGATTGTCGATTCATTGTCGATGAAGAATTAAATCAAATTAGTCGCAATGAATTGAAATTTTTTCACGAAGGGTTTTCTTTGTTAAATGGCCCGATGTGTAGCTCTATACTTGGAACAAGTTACTTTATTTTAAGAGCAGTTGGCATGTGACCCATTAGAAGTCAACTCCAAGTCAGAGGGTCAATGTCGAGGGTGTTTCTACTGTTCTGATGCAGAAATGGGTCACATTGGACCCTCAACATCATTGAAGGCTGAGACAATGTCTTCCTGACACATTTAGCTTCTCATGAAAAATCGCCGCTTGTCAGTAGATCAATAAGGTCAATCAACTAATAATTTGCATCCCTGTGGAAGAGCTGGAATGTTGGCTCCGCCTCTTTTGTTTTCTGTTGTTAAACGTCTTGGTGAGCCATTTGTTTGTAATGCTCCTTTCTGTTCCCTCCCTCATATACACAGTAGCTGATAAAGAAAAAGTTGCTCACTTCCTGTGATACAGAGGAAAGCAGCTTGACTCCGCCCCCCCCCCCCCTCTCTCCTCTGCAGGTATCGGATGTACCGGAAGAGCCAGACCACCGGCTTCCCCTCCTTGATCACCATCTTCTCCGCTCCCAATTACCTCGACGTCTACAACAACAAAGGTTCTTCAGTCTGTCGTCGCTGTTGTCGTGTGTTCTTCTTGCCGGCTCCGCCCACCTCCTCTCACCTCCTCTCACCTCCTCTCCAGCCGCCGTGCTCAAGTACGAGAACAACGTGATGAACATCCGGCAGTTCAACTGCTCGCCCCACCCTTACTGGCTGCCCAACTTCATGGACGTCTTCACCTGGTCGCTGCCCTTCGTTGGGGAGAAAGGTGAGTCGTGGAGGCGGGGTTGGGGAGGGGGCGGAGCCAGTCTGTCAAATTGCATTCACCCGTCCACCATCCAGCCTAGGGAAGACTTCCCTGCTGCTTCCTGATGGGGGTGGTTGTCCATGAGGCCTGAAACTGGAAAATATTTTTTAGCGCTGTCGCCTCACGGCAAGCAGGTTGCTGGTTCCATTCCGGGCCTGGCACCTTTCTGTGTGGGGTCTGCTGGGTTCTCTCCAGGCTCTCTGGCTTCCTCCCATAATCCGGAAACATGAATGTGAGATGAACTGGAACTCTGAATTGTCTGTAGGTGTGTGTGTGAGTGAGAGGAGGGTTGTTGATCTCCAGTCTGGTCCAGTCTGGTCCCACCGTGAGGAGGATGGAGGGACAGCATTCCTTGGATAAACCTGCATCTCCATGTTGTTTGCTGTCCAGGATGCTTGCTCTATTTTTCTCTTTGATGACTCGTAAAAAATATTCTGTCTCCTCCTCCGTCCAATCATAATGCACCATTTTCACTGGTCAGTCAACTGGTCACGTGACCCTGTACCACCTCATGAGAGCGTCAAAACCTTTGAGCCATATTGGACAGGTTTTTGCAAGTGGAGCTGTTTGCATCAGCAGGTTTTATGGCCACGTTTAAGTTTGGAGCAACTCTAGGGGTGTACCTAAACACAGCTGGTGTGGCCTGGTGATGACTTCTCACAGTTTGGACTGTGACTCCAGTCTGCAGGCGACACTTCTGAGGCAGACTGGAGTCACAGCAGGTTACGATCCTTACATCCTAACTTACTTGACCAAATCAACATTTTTTTATTCCTGTGATGAAGTGGCCGCTGGTCCAGGGCGTCGCCCTGCCTTCACCCAGCAGACCCAGCAGACCACTGAGACCCTGGCTGTGTCTCAATTCAGGCTCTGCATCCTTGGAAGGCTGCATTTTGAAAGGAAGTTGCGTCATAGCACTGCGGGAAGGCTCCTCCCAATTCCCAAACATCCGAAGGACGCTCCAAATGCGTACTGGGAATGCATCGTACATTCCAAGGCTACACCGCTACTATCCTTCACCTCCTTCTGTATCCCAGGATGCTTTGCGTGCTGCTGCAAAGCATCCTGGGATCCTGGGAAGTCAGCTGAAATTAGCGCCATCTACTGGCAAAGACAGTTTGTATAAATTTAAGTATTGAAATTTCACATAGTGTCCAGTTTTTAACGCAGGGTTTTTACTTATTGGAACATCCAACGCCATCCAAACGAACCAATGGTTAGCTTGATGCTATGAAAATGTCACTTCCGGGGTTGGCCAGCAGGAGGGAACGGCGGTGACGCAACCAGGAAATACGCCGAAGGCCAGTCCGTCGCGTGTGGTTACCAGGGAGGCGGGTTTGGGTCGGTCCTTCTGGGCCGGGTCCTTGGAGGACGCTTCCTTCCAAGGATGCAGAGCCTGAATTGAGACACAGCCCCTAAGTGCAGAAGGAAGCACGTTTCGAAGATGGATGATGACGATGATGATGATGACGATGATGATGATGAGATGATGATGATGATGATGATGATGATGATGATGATGATGGTCATGATGATGATACTGTGCTGATGTGTTTGTCCCCTAAAGTGACGGAGATGCTGGTGAACGTTCTGAACATTTGCTCTGACGATGAGCTCATGTCTGAGGGAGACGACCTGTATGAAGGTAAGACACACTGAGTTTGTCTCCGCCCCCTGGCCTCCAGAAGCCCCGCCCCTCCTTCCCGCCGTCTCTCTCTCACTGTCCATGACACGACGCTGCGTTTCTTCTCCTTCTCTCTGTAAATGTTGCCCTATTTTTTTTTTTTGCTCCTCACTTGCGCCCCCTGGACTTGCAGGTGGAACTTCGGCAATGCGCAAGGAGGTCATCCGCAACAAGATCCGCGCTGTGGGGAAGATGGCCCGAGTCTTCACCATCCTCAGGTCAGGTGACCCCGCTTTGTGATGCGGCGCCCCCCCTGCCCCTCCCGCCGCGGTGTGAGGGGGGAGGGGGCGGAGTCTCATTAGCAGTCTGAATGGCCGGGTCAGCGCCGTGGTCAAGAGAAAGCAGCAGCCGCGCTCTAGATGAAGTGGGCACACACAATGGGGACACAGCGCCGCCCTGCTGGCATTAATGAGCTGGCACCACATCAGACACACTGGCTCAATAATGACTGACTGTGTGTGTGTGTGTGTGTGTGTGTGTGTGTGTGTGTGTGTGTGTGTGTGTGTGTGTGTGTACAACTGTTTTATTGATCAACAATCCAAAAAAAACAAAATAAAAAATACATTTTACAAAATAAAACGCACAAAAATTAAATAATAATAATGATGAGATAATAAAAAGACATAATGGATTGAGCGATTGGTGTGCAGTTCCACTCCTTACCCAGAGGTGGTGTGTGTGTCTGTGCTGTTGCTGTGCACAGGGAGGAGAGTGAGAACGTGCTGACGCTGAAGGGCCTGACGCCCACCGGGACTCTTCCTCTGGGGGTGCTGTCAGGAGGGAAGCAGACCCTGCAGTCCGGTGAGTCTCTGGACCCCACCAGGAGGGAGGGGGGGGGGGGGGTTGTCACCTGGGAACTGTGGCTCTCTGACCCTTCTGATGTAAAGGTCGGCGTCCAGCGAGGCCCCACGGGGGGAGGAGCTTTCTGGAGGTCCACGGCGCCGACCTTTCAGCCCCCCCCCCCCCCCCCCGACACTCTCTTTTGTTGTTGCTGTTTTGTCCTCTCACCCACTGAATCACTTTCAACATGAGATCATGAGAGTCTGGATTGTCTTGTGTTTCAAACCAATGAAAAACTTTTCTAAAATGTATTTTTTTAACCTCGCCATTCTATAAAAAAAACCCAGCTCAAGTCATTCGTCATCACTTGATGGAGTTTTTTCAGAATAAATGTATTGCAATATTTATGGTTTATTAGTGTAGCCTTTCTTTCTTTACATTTTTTTTATTCAGAGGGCATTAAAGTACAGTGTTTGCGTTCTATACAGTCAGTTTTCTTTGCCACTCACAATAATTTTTTTTTTTTTTTTTCAAAAAAACAGTGGATCCCATCTGCCTTCAGTCTGAGCAGATGGAGCCCTGAGTTGTGTAATAATACTGCTTCTTTCTTCTAAGCAACCTCAGTTTTCTCAGATATGACTGACAAACTTGAGAAGATATGGAATAAAATAGTGACGCGTCCTCCTGACCCTTTAAACCCACAATCCACAATATGATAATCACGGATTTATTTCTAGATCCACTATTGGAGCTTCAAACCTTTTAAAGCCACTGAGAGGCAGACTTGACTCTGGACCATTAATGATCCTTCATGGTGTTTTTGTGTCTTATCTCACTGCTGGTAACTCTTTGTTCTTCACTGAAAGCTGCTTGTCCTGGTGTTGATAGTGTTGATGGTGCTGCAGCCACCGCTCCTCCCAATCTGCCCCTCCTCCCCCTTTAAGTCCCGCTGACCCTGTAACGCCACCTTGACCTGCGCCGGCTTTGGCCCCGCCCACTGCTGCGCCAGGCTGAGACCTGGCCGTCGAGCCACTTCCTGCCCACGCAGCCGCCGGCCGTCTCTCGCTTCTCATCTGGCTCTTCTCTGATGTCACTGACCACAACCTTGTTTTCTTCTCCCCCCCCCTCCCCTTCCCCCCTCCTCCCAACCCTCCGTTACCGTAGCAACGGCGGAGGCGGCTAAAGCTCAAGGTACGACTGTGGCTCACACCTGTGTGTGTGTGTGTGTGTGTGTGTGTGTGTGTGTGTGTGTGTGTGTGTGTGTGTGTGTGTGTTGCTAGCACAGCTACTCGCTCTTGCAGCATTGCACTCTGATGCACCAGACTGGAGCCCCCCCGTGGTCAGTGTGTGGAACTCTGATGATAATAATAATAATAATAATAATAATAATAATTATATATGTATACATATATATATATATATATATATATATATATATATATATATATATATATATATATATATATATATATATATGTATATATATATATATATATGTATATATATATATATATATATATATATATGTATATATATGTATATATATATATATATATGTATATATATATATATATATATATATATATGTATATATATATATATATATATATATGTATATATATATATATATATATATATATATATATATATAATAAGTCGTGTGAAAGCAACTCTAAACGTCCAGACTGTTGCCTTCGCCCAGTCTTAATCACACAACGCTCTTATTGTGAAGGGGCGGGTCGTGTGGCGCTCCACCTGCCAGGAGTGACTTCCACTCAGAGTAAAGCCAGCTCAGGCAGCGCTAATGTTAGCACGGGGACATACCCGCCACGGCTATTTCCAGCAGCTAATCCTGTTACGGCCTCTTGCTGTTTGGCTCCACCTCTTTCACCAGGGGGGCGGGGCTTGAAACGCCAGTCACCAATGGCTCAGGTGTCCAGTTGGGATTCCTTTTGTTATTCATACCCAGAATTATTCACCCGTGGCTATTTTGTCGACGCTCAGTGTGTTATTACAAAGTCTTCATGACTTTGTAACTGCGCTGAAAACTCTTTGAGTTCCAACAGCCACAGTTTGGATCTTGGCTGTTTGCTTCTCCCCTTGGGCCTGCAATGGTTCACTTTTTAAGACTTCATGTATCATAAAATATTTTTAATCCTTTTATTTTCCATTTTTCTAATCTATATAAGTGCAACAGTGATTCCAAAAGAATAGCAACAGAATAAAATGACATTTTAGATGCTGCTCACCAAGTTGTGCTTAGAACAGGCCTGATTCCAAACTAACTTTGTGTTCAGGGCTGGAGGCGTCGACGCTCTCTGTCTTTGATTTAATATAGCTGATCAATAGGAATAGAAATACAATCATATTTTAGCATGTATAGCATAATTCGATCTAGTTAAAGACACAGAGATATCTGCGGTCTTTGTGTGTGTGTGTGTGTGTGTGTGTGTGTATGTGTGCACGGTGCTGCAGTGACTGATGTTTGCAGTAGTGTCGCTGTGTGGATTCATGTGGAGTTGCTCACCTCTCTGCCTCTGCTTCTCATCTGCACTCGTTTGTTTCTGTCTGCTGCTGCTCCTGCTCCTGCTCCTGCTGCTGCTGCTCCTCCTGCTGCTGCTCGGCCTCACTGTAAGTCCACCACTTGTGTCTGAGGTGGTTGTTGTTGTTGTTGTTGTTGTTGTCGTAGTGACACCAGGTCTGTCCTGTGATTGGCTGAAGTTCCTCCAGGGTTCCGGTCCGATGGGTGGGTGGGGGGGTTTGGACATTGCAGCTAATCTTCCTCCAGATTGAACAGTGAACCTTTTATACTTTTATATGGTCCTTAACAAGTTTTGCGTCAACCTGAACATGGAACAAAGCAAAGCTTCATGCTATACAATCCATTCATCTTCTATACCCGCTTATTCCTATTCAGGGTCACGGGGGTCTGCTGGAGCCTCTCCCAGCTGTCTTTAGGGCGAAGGCAGGGTGACACCCTGGACAAGTCTCCAGTTCATCGCAGGGCCACATAGACACAGACAACCATTCACACTCACATGCACACCTACGGACAATTTAGAGTCTTCAATTGACCTCACATGCATGTTTTTGTAGTGTGGGAGGAAGCCGGAGAACCTGGAGAGAACCCAGCAGACACAGGGAGAACATGCAAACTCCACACAGAAAGGTCCCAGGCCCAGAATTGAACCCACAACCTTCTTGCTGTGAGGCGGCAGCACTAACCACTGCGCCACCGTGTCGCCCTGCTATACAATCAATTACTGAATATTGCACACATGCAAAATTCAATTTCAAATTGAAAAAAAAACAAAAAACTCATCAAAATAAATAAAATGTAAATGCGGCCCTTTTTTTAATTGCAGCCTTCTTATTAAAGCAACCTTTTCCACTAAATTTCAAAACAACGTAACAACTGCGAACCAGTGACGTCATCATGATATCTTTCAGTGTGGGAGTTGCAGTACTGTGTGCTGTATACTGGCGGCGGGCCAGCAGCTCTAGTAGTGATGTTGTGTTGCCAGTGTTGATGTTGTGTTGCCTCGCGAGCCAAACTTGGCACACGGGGCCAGAGTTTGTGACGCCTGTGCGCTGCAGCGAGGAGCCTTTCCGGCGTGCTGACCCCCCCTGGTGTCTGCTCTGTGTCCTGCAGCCATCCAAGGCTTCTCCCCCACGAGGAAGATCCGCAACTTCGAGGAGGCGCGCGGCCTGGACCGGATCAACGAGCGGATGCCGCCGCGTAAGGACGGCCAGCAGCCCGACGGCTCCGCCCACCACGCCAACGCCCCCAATAAGAACGGCACTGATGGATAATTGGCTGAACGATGAACGAGCCCCGCCCCCCTCCCCTCTTCCCCTTCGACCCGTCGCCTGCAAAATACTGAAGAAAAAAAAACCGCATCGCGTATTCATCGGGGGAGGAGGAAGAAAAGAAAAGTATTTATTGATAAAAAGTATAAACCTGCTAGGGAAAGAATTATATAGCGGCGAAGGCTTGAATGAACTCTTTCCACTCATTCATGTGTATATTGTCAAGACCCGACGCAGGAGTTTTATAAATTTGAGTCGATGATAGATGAAGACAGGTTTAGTCACTTTATTCATTTTATTATTATTATTATTGTTATTGTTATTACCGTTATTGTATTATCATTATTATTATTGTTGTTATTTTAATTTTCTTTTTTTTTAATGCTCGTTCTTGGTGTGTGCAGAACCTGGAGGTTCTCGTGTGTGTGTGTGTGTGTGTGTGTGTGTGTGTGTGTGTGTGTGTGTGTGTGTGTGTGTGTGTGTGTGTGTGTGTGTGTGTGTGTGTGTGTGTGTGTGTGTGCAGGCCAACGAGTCGCTAAGAGCCACAATAACCAGGCAGATATTTTCTATGTAGAGCAGGAATCTGAAACTTCTCCCACCAAAGCTTCGGTTCTCCAGTTCCGGTTCAGTATTTTTGAAGGAGCTTCTTCTTCCTTGCTGTGCTGTCGGCTGCTTGTTGATTGGTTGTGAGGGCTTTTGGGGGCGGGGCCTGTGTGCCTGCGTCACCGGGCTGCCTCGTCTCCACGCCCACTTCCCGCATCGGTCCAAAGTGCTTCTCGTGTCTCGTGATGGCAATCTGCCCGACCTTGGTGGGCCACGCATGGACTGGAAGGAACTGCAGGTGGCGCTGTCCTCCCGAAAGGAAAACACACAGTGTGTCACTCTGTAGTGGGTTTCTAGAAGCAACACAATGTTTGATGTTTTGTTATTAAGCGATGGAAAGATATTAAGATTTGTGCATTTTTTGTTTGTTTTTTTGTTTTTTTTAAAAAGAAAAAGTTATTAGTGTCTCCATCTAGTGTCGCTTCCATGAAAATACACATTCTGTTTCTTTTGTTTTTTAAACAAAACTAAATAAGGAAAGCGTGGCGGCTGTGATAGAAGAAAACATCTGAAAATCGCAACATCATCTCACGCAGTATTGCAGGTGTGTGTGTGTGTGTGTGTGTGTGTGTGTGTGTGTGTGTGTGTGTGTGTGTGTGTGTGTGTGTGTGTGTGTGTGTGTGTGTGTGTGTGTGTGTGTGTGTTCAGCCCTTTAAAAGCCGGCTGGTCAGGTGCTGAAGGCGCCACCTGCTGCCAGACGGGGACTCCAGTGCCCCCCCACCCCCACCCCCCCAAACATGTGATTGACTGAACTCGGCTGCGTCAACTCCCCTCCCCCACCCCCCCTTTGTCGCCGACCCAATCAGCAGTGCTGTAAACGTGGGAAGGGGGCGGGGCCTGCAAGTTGTTCTGCTGTGTAGATGTTTGAGTTGAAGGAAAAGAATAAAGTTGAGCTGCAGTGTTTGCTTGGCCTCCTGCTGGACGTCCACTGCTGCTGTCGCTCTCTGTCTGTCTGCACTTTGTTTTTGATTTCTGGGACTCTTGACTGCGTGATTTTTCCACTGCGGCGAAAACAAATCCTGAGTTGAAAAGTCAACCTTGTGCTTATACTGCAGTTTCTATAGCAGCATCTCCAACAATCATCAAATCCAGCGGTTCCCCAGATGTTCAAAGCTGACCTTCCTCTGTCTGTGTTCTGTCTGCTGGGATTTCTGTGAGAAAACCGTCACTAATCTCAAAATACAGCTTTTTGATTTGAAATTGCAAAACAAAAAAAATCCACAGTAGTTTCAATATTCACAATTGTTTCTTTAAATAAAGTTTATTATTATTTACACATAAAATGTCATATGTTTTCCCCCTTTTTAACAGTGGTGACATCACATATTCTGACCTAAAGATGTCTTAAAACCTTGCACAGTAAACATTTCAATTCCAACAGCGAGGCATCGACCACCAGGGTTGCATCCCAAACTCTGCAGTCAAACTTTGGCTTTCATCCAAAAATATTTATACCTAAACAACCAAAACATCACAGTGATCATTTTTATAAATCTCCTATTTGTCATATTTCAAGCAAAATATTACAGTTACATTAAAAACAAAGGAATTCACGATGCCACAAAGAACTTTCCTAAAAAAGAAATATAAAGACTTTCTCTGAAACAGCTGCTGAAAGAGTTGGACCATGGTCACATTGTGCAACATTCTGCTGCATCGCTACAGTAACAAGCACAGACTGGATATAAAACGAGATGGTTCACCGCCAGAGTTCCCGCTAACAGCAAGATCAACCCCGAAGATTGGAAAAGTGCCTTTAAATAAAAACTGGAATTGAATCCCTGATGTTATAAAACAAAACACAATCTCCAGTGTGTGCTCTGCACCTAAACGCACTGCCGCAGGCTGTTGATTGACTCTGCAGCTCCCCTACTGGTCCCCTGGTGACATCACACCTTTGGAGGAGGAACTGGCTTCAGAGCCTGCAAGAAGAACCAGGAGATGCTCACCAATTGGTTGATTTAACTTTGGGTACAAAGATTGTTTTCATGCCTGCAGCCTCAGCAAGTTAGCTTAGCATCAGGGCTAAAGCAGTGTGTGTCAAGTGTTCTTTGGCTGCCAATTAAAGGTTAAAGATGTTTTTAATCCTCTTTGTTTATGACTGATTATCTGAACAAAGCAACTGCTTAGATATTGCTAAGCTAAACTAAGCTATGCCCTTTAAATTTAGCACAAATATGTACCAACAGTCAAATATATGAACAAGATATAAATCATTATGCAGCAAAGAAAAACACCTTTTTATGAAAGGTGGCTATTTTGAAGAATTTCAGTATAAAAAGTGTTTGCGTTATTTTATGCATTTTTTGTTTCCTCCATAATTCCTTGTGTGTTCATACATATCGATTTACAGACTGTTGACTGCTAAAATACAGCTTCTGTGGAATTAATGTTTCCAGAAATGATTCCAGGTGTTTTTTGGAAACAGAAAAGTAAAAATGTCTGTGTAGCCCCGCCCATTACCTCTCAGGTGATCTTACAAGCTAATACCTAGCTTTCTTTTAGTGGCCATGCTAAATCCTCAGCGCTGTTACGTGTGCGTGACGTGGTGGGAGGAGTCACCTGGCGTGCAGCCGTGTAGTTGTACGTGGGTGGTTTGGGTCTGTTTCCTGCAGGGGGTGGTGGGGGCGGAGCTCCGTGGGGCTTCGGTCTCACACCCTAAAAATAAATGTGAAGCTGTTAGGATTGGACCGCACACGCCTCAGAGCTCCGCCTGCTGCCTGCTCCAATCACCTGAAACTGGTAGGTGGGCACTGCTGGAGGTGGAGCCATCTGGTGGCGGGGGGCGGGACGGCTCGGTGCTGCCGGCTTCCACTGGGTTTGACTGCTGCACATGCACACACACAAGAGTGAGTTTGCAGGTAGGGGGCGACGGTGAGAGGTGCTGTTGGGTCAGGTGGGCGTGACTCACGGCAGCGGCCGCGCCGACTGTTTGTTCTTCCAGATGACGGCGAAGACGGCGGCCAGGATTCCCAGCAGCACCAGGGAGAGTGCCCCCACGATGGCGATGATCACACCTGCGGGTGAAGAGGAGGAGGAAGAGCTTCACATTTGAGTGCGTGTCTTCGTACGGCGCTGCAAGGTTCAACCTGGTTGGTTAACTCGCGTCACGTAACGTCTGCGTGGCTAATTCTGCT
Source organism: Nelusetta ayraudi (assembly GCF_046127955.1). Classification (NCBI taxonomy): domain Eukaryota; kingdom Metazoa; phylum Chordata; class Actinopteri; order Tetraodontiformes; family Monacanthidae; genus Nelusetta; species Nelusetta ayraudi. Next base: position 1,546,286 of record NW_027466068.1, on the reverse strand, counting down.
TCCTCCAGGAGGGGGAGCAGTAGCAAAGATACCACTGCACACATGCACAACACATGAAGTCACATGGTGTGTGTGTGTGTGTGTGTGTGTGTGTGTGTGTGTCACCTGTAGACAGAGAGCTTTCTTCCTTGGAGGTGCAGTCGGGCTTCACCCAGCCAGGCTCGCACTGACACTTGCTGTAGTGGTTACACACCTGGACAACACACACACACAAACACACAGCAACATTAACAACTTCTGGGGTCAACACACACTCATAAAACACACAAACTGGGGAAAAACCGGGAGAAAACAGCTTGGAAAAGGGGTGGGGCTGTCACATTCATATCAGACCAATCAGATTCCTTCTCCACCAGTAGGGGGGCAGTTGGTCGCAGCATCAGGCTTCTTATTGGTGGTGAGGGCTAGGCCGACTTTAGCTAAAGTGTGTGTCTCAAAGCAGTCGTGGCCGGATGAGAAAGGCTGCGTTCAGCCAGTGCCACCAGAGGGCGCCAGTGGAGGTGCGGAGCTGTAACGTCCAGGAGCAGACAGAAGCAGTAGAGAGCAGCAGTCGGTCCCTGGACAGAGGAGGAACCTCATTGGCCCGACAGTGTGTGGGGAGATACTGGAGCTCCAGCTGCAGGCTAGGTGTGGCAACAACTGCCGCTGTCGCAGTGATGTGACGTCACACACTGCACGCTACGCTGGACCACGCCTCCGCGCCCACCTCTGGCTACAGCAACCTGTCAGATGGCTCAATAATGTGGCCCAGTCTGAACAGAACCACTGTTTAGAAACAGTGTGGACAGTCAGCACTAAAGACAGCATTTAAGAAGGAATCTGATTGGAATCTGATTCGCCCGCAGTCTGAACGCAGACAAAATGTTTCAACAAGCCATCCTGCAACTTGTTGGCTCCGCCCATCCAACCTTAGCAGCCAATGAAACCACAGCTTCCTCTGTTTCCAGGCAGATGGAGGTACTTCCTGCCTGTAGCTAGCGTCAGGGTCTGGGTTAGGGTCAGGGTTAGGGTCAGGGCACAGGGTCAGGGTTACTCACAGCGTGTCCTCGGCATTTGGCCGAGCAGTTGGTGTTTCTGTAGGCCGTCTCCAGATTCACACACTCGTTTTGGCTGCACACCTGGAGTCAAAGAGTAACACAACACAACACAACTTCATCACTCTGCTCTTTTTGCAGCATTAAGCTACAAAAGTTTCTTTGGATGTTTACGCGTGTGTGTGTGTGTGTGTGTGTGTGTGTGTGGGTGTGTGTGTGTGTGTGTTTGGGCTATTCAGCCAGTGCTGGAGGACTGAAGGGTGACGGTGATGTCAAACACCACCAAGGGTGGCGCTGTTACCTTGCCGTCGCCACATTTGGTGCCAGGGTCCACCTGGCCGAAGTCAGCGTTGAGCTCTTCGAAGAAGGCCGCCTTGCATTGGCCGACCCTCACCATGCGGCCGTAGTTGGGGTCGCCCTGGCCGCCATGGCAGAAGAGCTTCCCGCACATGACGTCCCTGCGGCAGACAGGAAGTGACTCATCAGCAGGGGTGCCAGGTAACCCAGTACCAAGACTACGTTACTGTACTTTAGTGGATTTCTCAGGCGTCTTTACTTGGAGTATTTCTTATCCCATGACTTTTTACTTTGACTCCATACACCTGGAAACCTGCTGGCTAGTTTTCCTTTTAAAGTCTTTGAAAGATCCAAATTCTCTTCAAAGTGATTCACTTCTTTGTTTCTTTGTACAGGTACTGCCCAGAAAATGAGAATATCCTGAAGAGGTTGTTGTATTTCTGCAATTCAACTTAAAAGGTGAATGTGACATATTATATAAAGGAATGATATGCAAATCAATATATTTCAAGTTTTTATTTCTTTGAATTTTGCTGATCAGGTCTTGCAGCTTAAAAAAACTCACATTTTATAATAATTTTCTGGGTTTGTGGGTTTGTGGTTTTAATAAGATGAAAATCTTAATCAGCAAAGTTACAACAAGGAACTGCTTGAGATGTCAATTTGCGTGGAATGGCTCAATAAAATTTGTTGCTTTCATCTTTTATGTTAAATTACCAAAACATTTACTTGATATTCTAATTTTTGGGGTAGTACCTGCAGTTGTTGCTTGAAGTGGAGCTATTTCAGCCCTGCTGTTGCGTAGTTGAATATAAATGTGGATGATATTTTAGAGGGAGATTATCGTAGCTCAGCTTTCAGTGCAGAGAAAATGAACATGTTTTTTGTTATTTAAAGTGTCAATAATGGTGGATAGTTATAACGTCACGATGCCATAAAACATCATCATGACGCCAGTTTGGTTTTGCAGTGAATCTACAGTGCTGAGGGTAGCACTGACCTCTGGTCAGTTCACTGCACATTATTCTGCCACAACTTTTTACTCTTTGCAAAAACGATCAACTAATGTTTAGTTTCATTCATGGCAAGCAACTGTTTTTTCTCTATGGTGCATTTAGCAGCAGTACTTCTATACTTTTACTTGAGAAACGCAGTCTAATCAGTGTGTCTGTGTGTTATTCTAGTGTCACAGAATGTTCGGTTGTGGCGCTTCAGCTGAGGTTAGGGGGCGCTCTCTCACTCTGGCTGGCAGGGGGTGTAGGTGTCCTTGGACGGCCGCTTGCAGAAGGCGAAGTAGGTCCCCCTTTTGTTCTGATCGAAGCAGTGCCGCTCGCCCTCCACCGCACTTGCGCCGTACATCCGGTGGCACTGGCTCTCTCTCTGGGGACACTGGCCGTTGTGGCAGTAGCCCCGCCCCCCGTCACAGGGCAGCCCGTTGATCGCGAACACGTCCTCGGGACAGGCGTCGCTCTTGCCGTCGCAGTGCTCCGCCAGGTCGCACTCGTCCTGCTGCGCGCGACACTCCTTGCCGCGCGGCGACACCTGGCGCACAGAAGGCAGCGTGGAAACTTGAGCGTCACCGCAGTTCATCAATGGCATTCATGGTTGTGTTTCATTTGGCCGGTCACGTGACTTGGAAGTTATTGAATGAAATATTTTAGCGCTCACAAAACCACCGTGGTTGCAATTCCTAATTTGTCAACTGTCTTTGGATTCCAGGAGCCTTAGATTGCTGCAATACACCGAATGTCCAGCAGATGGCAGTAGCAGTCTACAGTGTAGTCTCACCTTGCAGTTTTCACAGCAGTCCCCATCCGCGCACTGCGCCCCCTGCTTGAGCATGCAGGTGGTGGCGTTGCAGCAGGGGTTGGCGCACTCCTGCAGCAACACAACACAACACAACACAACACAACACAACAAGCATGTCAGTCACTGGACAACAAGAATAAATGCTGGAACTGCGTGATTTTTAGGGACCCTGGAACTGCTGTCAGTGTTGTGGGCGGAGCAACAGGCTGAACAGGTTCAGGTCAGTGTGTTGTTGTCGCTGTGGTCTTGTGTTGCTGCAGCCACGGCGGTTCAGTTGACTCATGGTGTTTAAATAAACGCATTATTGTGTCAAAGGAGTTGGCTGGGCGGGCGCGTTGTGTTGCGTGTTGTGTTGATTGTGGGAAGCACCGTTATTAAACCATTGCGACACTGACCTAGCAAACACTGCAACCTGAGGCCAAGTGCAGTTGCAGTAACAGGTTCTTGCAAGTTTCCCATAAACCACTGACGGATTAAACCCTGTGCAGAGTTCCTGTGCACCAGCCAATCAGAGAGTTGCTTCTCTTGTAACATTTTAACTAGAGCTGTCAGTCGATTAAAAAAATTTATCTGATTAATCGCATGGTTTTCCATAGTTAACTCACGATTAATCGCAAATTAATCACATTTTTTTATCTGCTCTAAATCTACCGTAAACTGATATTTTTCCATTTTTTTTAAAATAATCATATCAACATGGGAGTAGGCAAATACTTGCTTTCTGCAAATGCAGCATGTTTATTCGTGTTGGAGCAATGACAAGTACTACTAACAAAACAAAAAATGCAACCTGAGGCCAAGTGCAGTTGCAGTAACAGGTTCTTGCAAGTTTCCCACAAACAACTGACGGATTAAACCCTGTGCAGAGTTCCTGTGCACCAGCCAATCAGAGAGTTGCTTCTCTTGTAACATTTTAACTAGAGCTGTCAGTCGATTAAAAAAATTAATCTGATTAATCGCATGGTTTTCCATAGTTAACTCACGATTAATCGCAAATTAATCGCATTTTTTTATCTGCTCTAAATCTACCGTAAACTGATATTTTTCCATTTTTTTTAATAATCATATCAACATGGGAGTAGGCAAATACTTGCTTTCTGCAAATGCAGCATGTTTATTCGTGTTGGAGCAATGACAAGGACTACGAACAAAACAAAAGATGCACAGGGTAAAAAAAATTATTATAAACTCAAGCCCAACAAAGATAACAGATGGGCATAACTGTAACATTGCATAGTAATGATTACTAGTACTACCAAAAGTTGTATAATTTACTTTTTAACTCGAACTTGAACTATTCATCCCCTTTTTTCAGCAGCCATTAACACAAAAGGATGACCCTTACCCCCGGTTCACACTGGACACGGAAGCGCCGCAAAGCGCCGAGCGCTTCAGTTCGGCGCCCATGTTAATCAACATAGTGGTTCACACCAGACGCGAACCGGCATAGGTATGTGTGTGTGTGTGTGTGTGTCTGTGTGTAAACAGAAACACGCACTCAGGTGTCCATCTCAAGACCTCTTTCATAATGATCACTGACCGGCATCTCTAGGATGTATTTTGATCAAGTCTTCCTCTGTGTGTGTGTGTGTGTGTGTGTGTGTATTTGTTTAATCTCTCTCTCACTCTGATACAATGTACTGACAAATATAACATACAAATATGATCAAATTTGTCATTAGTTTATTTTGAAAATTCACCGGATTTTCTGTTTTTTTTTTTTTGCAACTTCCTGTACTATTGACGAGGATCACTCGCGGCTCGCGCACAAAATAGAGCAGACGCCGAAACGACAACTGCATGGCGCGAGCCGCGCGCTTGTTCGCGTCTAGTGTGAACCACCACATTGAATAACGTGGGCGCCGAATGGAAGCGCTCGGCACTTTGCGGCGCTTCGCTTCCACGTCCAGTGAACTGACGTTAAATGCATGGCGTGATCCACGAGGGGAGCCGCGAGCCTGTTCGAGTCTGGTGTGAACTACTACACTGATTAACATGGGCGCCAAATGGAAGCGCTTGTTACAGTAAATGCATATCACTTTTGTCCTCTCAAGACTGCCATCTGGCAGGGTTTTGAAGTGGAACTTTCCATTTACAATTGACGCCTTATCCATGTTAGTCCTTCCTAGTGCTCATCTACGCTCAGTGTCTCTTTCTTTTTTTTTTGTGTTTACAAGCCGAGTCAATTCATTTCCCGTTTCCACAATCTACGGAGCGGCCAAAGGTTCAAAAAGCACCGTGTGCGTTAATCGCGCGATAAGAAAACTGTCGGCGATAAAGCGGCGTTGAGTTAACGCGTTAACTTTGACACCCTTAATTTTAACCAATCTTTGTATCACCAACAACACTTTGTGTTTTGTTGCTGATGCAAAACAAAGCTGGAACGCAACTCCAGTTTGATCAAACTTTAGTGAGCTGATCCAGCTGTTCCTGACTGATCCAACTGATCCAGCTGTTCCTGACTGATCTGACTGATCCAACTGATCCAGCTGATCCAGCTTTTCCTGACTGATCTGACTGATCTGACTGATCTGACTGATCCGACTGATCCGACTGATCCAACTGATCCAACTGATCCAGCTGTTCCTGACTGATCCAGCTGTTCCGGACTGATCCAACTGATCCAGCTGTTTCTGACTGATCCTGACTGATCCAACTGATCTAACGGTTCCTGACTGATCCAGCTGTTCCTGACTGATCCAGCTGTTTCTGACTGATCCAGCTGATCCTGACTGATCCAACTGTTCCTGACTGATCCAGCTGATCCTGACTGATCCAACTGTTCCTGACTGATCCAGCGGTTCCTGACTGATCCAACTGATCCAGCTGTTCCTGACTGATGCAACTGTTCCTGACTGATCCAGCTGATCCTGACTGATCCAACTGTTCCTGACTGATCCAGCGGTTCCTGACTGATCCAGCTGATCTTGACTGATCCAACTGATCCAACTGATCCAACTATTCCTGACTGATCCAACAGTTCCTGACTGATCCAGCGGTTCCTGACTGATCCAACTGTTACTGACTGATCCAGCTGTTCCTGACTGATCCAACTGTTCCTGACTGATCCAGCTGTTCCTGACTGATCCAACCGTTCCTGACTGATCCAACTGTTACTGACTACTTGTCACACATCCTCCCCACAGATCCCGTAAATCTCTAAACCAACAGGAGGCTCCCAGGAACAGATCCTCTGATCCAGCGACTGCAGGCAGTTAAACTACAGTAGATAACAACTACCGCAGGCAGGAACAGGCTCCGCTCACCCAGTCTGTGGTTTGTGCCTGTTGTGAATACCAGCAAAGTTGCCAACAGGTCCAGACCTATTTTCAGCTCAGACTCACCAGAGGAACAATTACAGAATTGCTTTCAGGTTAGAATGAATGCCTTTGGCCTGTTGCAGACACAATGACTGTGATACAGAGTGACTGATCACATGGCAAAGAAGCTCTCAAGTTGGTTGTTTCCTGCTCGTGTTCTCAGGTGCTTTACCTCCAGGGAGCCGCAGTCGCACTGCTCTCCTTGCTCCAGGAAGCTGTTGCCGCAGACGGCTGGAGTCTGCAGGCTCAGGTAGGAGGGTTTGTCCATCAGGCAGCCAGGCTGGCGAGATGTTAGGTAGTTCTCATAGTTGCTGCTGCTGCAGCTGCTAAAGGTGCGAGGGATGTTCCAGCTGGAAAGACAGACAGAGGGACTCGGATTTGACCTACTGATTGTTCCAACTGATCCTGACTGATCCAGCTGGTCCCCTCAGCTGCAGCATTCATTGCTCATTTATCATAGTTTTCTGTTTTACTGCATGACCCCTGTATGTTGAGTGAATGCTGAAAGGTTCCTAATCGCTAGGAGTGGCTACCTGAGAGCGGCTGCCATGATGCAGCTGTCTCCGGAGCAGATGCAGCGGCTGGAGTCGTCGTGGTTCATGCCCAGGTTGTGTCCCATCTCGTGGGCCAGCGTCGCTCCCACGGCGATGGCATTGTTGTTGTGGTCCTGACAAAAAACAAAAAAACAGTCTGGTGTTCATTTGAGCAAACACACAGTGAGTAGATGTAAGTCTGCTGACTGCTGGCTGTTGGCTTCTTCCTCTATCACAGATTTCACACATCAGCTCTATATGCCCTTAAAAAAATGCCACGAGTGAATGAACTTGTACCTGTGGACTGGGTCTGGGATTCCACTGGAGGAGCTCAGAGGAGCTACTGTCCATAGATATTGTTCATGCTAATACTTGCTATGTTGCTACGGTAGCTAACTGTGGCCCAGTCAAGCGCCAAAAATACTCACGTGAAGTACTGATCAACATATTTCTGGAGATTATGTAGCTACACATACTGACAGCTGAGGAAATGTGCAATTAAAAACATTAACCATGGCAAAGTAAGGAGGACGGATCCTCTGTTAAAGTGTGGAGGGGACTGTGATTGGTTCTGGATACCTGAACCACTCCGACAGAGTGACCCGAGCACATGGTCCCAACGAAGGCCAGTCCCACCGTGCTGCCCTCAAAGTCGATGCCGCTGCAAGTCCCAGAGTAAAATAGAGGAAGTTAGCATCGCTCCTTTTCTCAGAATGAAGCCACAGACTGCGAAAACTTCCTGTTTATCATGAGCGATGACGAGGGAGACGATGCATCAAGCGTTTACAACTTGAGAACATTCGTGATTGCAGCTTCCTGCCATTTACCAAGCCGAAAAGAAGAAGAACAAAACAGAAGTAGAGGGAACAAGGACAAACGAAAGTCGTCTGTTTCGACCTGATTAGATGTGCGTTGTCGTGCTTCTTCCTTTTGAGCAACTCAGAGTTCCTCCACTTCATGAAGGCGTCCAGGTTGGCTCCGGCCGGAGGCGTGATGCTGATCAAGTCTCTGTTGGACCAGATCTCCAAGCCCACCAAGGCGATGAAGGTCCTCAGCGGCTTGTAGACCTTGGAGAGAGCCAGCGTGAGAAAGGCCACTTCCTGTCTGAACGCTCAAGAGAGGGAAGCTGACTCACCATGTTGACGAAGTTCACGATTTCAAAGATCCTCTGTCGGACTGCCCGCTGGTCTCGACCCATCTTCTGATACTGAAACACAGTCAACAACATGGTGTGAGGAGCCACTGGAGTTGTGAGACGGTATGAGTCTGTTCAAAGACCCACAGAGTCTCCTGCTCACGACAAACCTCAGAGTCAACAACACCTTCAAAATAAAGTACGGAGGCAACCAGTGGGATTCGCCTCAGGCAGTCCAGTATGCCAACTGGTGTCCTTACCAGCATAATATCTGCTATCATTATCCAGTAGGACAACTGGTATTATTAACAAGTGTGACAACTGCTATCATACTGGAAAACTGGTGTCATGATCCAGTGCGACAGTTGGTGTGATGATTGTCACACTGTAAGATGTCAGAAGCAGCTGTGGGTCTCTGACCTGGCGGTGGTCGGTCACCAGGTAGAGCTGGATGTACTTCTGCCTCTGGAGGATGGAGATGCCCTGGAGGACAGGGGAGCAGAGGAGAGCCAGGTTGGTCATCTGACATGGCCGGCCAGTGTGGTCCGGCCCGAGGCTCCACCTACCCCTGAGCGGCTGCGGCCGGTGGGCGGCTCGTAGTCGCTGCTCCAGCTGGTGTTGGTGACGCCGCAGACGGCCGGCGTCGAGGCGTTGCCCCTGAAGGTGGTGACGGCGTGCTCGCCCTCGTCCGTCCCGCTCAGCGGCTCGATGGCGTAGCGCTGTGCCGCCGTCCTGAAGTAGCCCCTGCAACAGGAGCAGAGCGCTGGCTCAGCCGCTGGGGAGGCTCTTCGATTGGCCCAGCTGGCCGACGGCTCACCTGAGTCCGGCACAGGTGCTGATGCTGACGGCTGATTGGCTTTCGTTTAGGACCCTCCCCTGATAGTAGCAGTTGTCCTGAGGAGGAGGAGCAACAGGTTGTTGCAACAATCAGAGTCGTTGTTGTTGTTTGTGTGAGAAGAACTTGTGAAACTCACAATGTCGTCCGGCGCCGTGGTGACCCGGTCGCCGCCCTCGGTGTAGGCGGTCTCAGTGTAGTCTTGGCCCAGCAGTTCACTGATGACAACCACACACACACACGCATACACAAACACACACACACACACACACAATTTCATGTTAACGGGGACATGTGGGGGCGTTTGATAATTACAGTGCCAGAATTTAAGGGAACCTCCAATACTGTAGGTGGCAGCGCACTGACAGATCAGCACACTGTTCTGAGACCAGACTTTGACAAGGTGATGAAATCTTTTGGCCTCTTTTAGCAAAGAGCAAACTTTGTACAGAACAACAACTTTTAGTCCAACATTTAAAAAATTCAGAATCTGAATATTTTTGAGAAATTTAGTAGAAATTAAAGTGTTTCTATTCTGAAGCCGTGACTTTGGCTGCCGTCGTGGGCGATCAGCTCCCAACGGTTCCATGACACTCACGTCAGGATGTAGAAAAAAAGAAACTGAGCTGTGATTGGTTCACACGTCTCATTAAAAAAAAAAAATCCTAAATACACAAAGTAAATTAGTCACAATATGATGTGTCATTATGTTGTAAGAAAACACAGGAAGTGGCACCGTCGCAGCAGGTCACGAGCTCTGACCTCACCGCGAATCATCCTCAGCTGGAGAGACCCTGAGACTCACTTGTTCTTCTCCAGCTGCATCTCCAGGACCTTCCCTGCCACAGTCATGGCATAGTGAAGAGTCTGCGGCCGGCCGCCCTGCAGGAGGAGCACAGCAGCAGTCATCAGTCATCACCTCCTCCCTCCCAGACTCACCCCAGAACAACAGAAGAAGAAGAAGCAGCAGCTCCGCTACCTGTGTCTGTCTCACACGCCTCACTGAGTGAAGCCTGATGGGTCGAACCACCTCGTAGTCCTGCACCTCCCCGAAGTCATGACCCTCCAAGTGGTGCCAGTCTGGACCCTGACCCTCTGTGGACACACACACAGGTCCATCACTCAGCTTTCTTCTGCAGATCTTCTCCAAACCTGACGGCTTCTCACTGGTCTGGACAGTCACACACACACACACACACACACCAGCAACACCTGTGTTCTTATCAGATGTTTGGTGCCTGCCAGGCGACCTTAAGTGACACAGTTGTATAAAGGCAGCCAGCAGGGGGCAGTGTGTCCCTCACTGTTGTGACACACTTCTTACATCCTGTGTGTTGCTGCCCTGCAGATCTCAGCACTTCCTCCTCCTCCTCGTCCTCTCTGTCTGTCCTCTCACCCTCAGCCGGATCGATACCGAGGAGTCACAGAGTGAAGGGAGTGACTCAGAGTCACTGGCCGTGAGTCACTCTCACCTGGCCGACAGTGTGAGCGGCAGCTGCCGTCAACTCGCTCCAGCATTCAGAGAGAGATAGAACCCGAGATCGGCAGTGGCGGTTGGGGGCGGCGGCGGTGTGCTAGGCGCTCTGGGTTGGTTGTTTGGTTGGTTGGTTTCCTCTCAGTGACTCTCAAACCGAGCCGACTGAATCATTCATTAACCCGGAGCTGGTAAGACTTTGACTGGGAGTCAGTGGGAGTCAGGAAGCAAGCGGCCGAGCAGCTCGGCCAAGAGGGCGAGCAGGTGTTAGTTATTAATCAGGCGGACCAGGAGGTGGCGCTACCGGGTGACCTACCTGTGCGTTCGTCCAGGAGGAGGAGGAGGAGGAGCCACAGCAGGAGCCTCATGCTGCTGACGGCCGCTGGAAAACACAAGCGCCGCTCCGCTCACGCCGCCCTTTATGTTGTCTTACCTGCACGCGCCGGGAGGCCACGCCCACCGCCCGCCCACAACCCCCCCCCCCGGGCTACTTCCTGGTAGCCAGCAGCCGGCCTGAGCACGCCCTGCTCCCTGCAGGAATGCAGGAAGAATGTCGGTGCTGTGGGCTGCAGCAGGAACTTTCAGTTCTTCTCTTCGTCCGTTCCTTCTCCTTTTATGCACTTTGTCTTGGCGGCGGCGGCGGCGGTGGGCGGAGCTGCCTCCTGACGGTTTGAACACTGACTCAGAGCCGTTGAGCCATGCAGTGGTTTCCGCACTGCCGTCACTGCAACGTCCAGCGTTCCCAGCAAGCTGCTGCTGCATGGACACGCCCACCACCTTACACATCCACAGACAATAAGGCCAATGTGCACTCCAGGAGCACTCCAGGACACAGACTGGCGTGAGACGCTGGGGGCGGGGCCAACCACGTCATCATTTTATTGATAAAATATCAGACGCCGTCGGCAGGAATTCAGGAGGAGGCCTGCGGCCGGGAAAACCTGGAGGCCACGCCCCCTCGTTTGTGACATCCTGAACCCTGGAAATAAAAGCCAGAGAGTCTGAGAGTCACAAAGACATCACAAGGGGCTTTAGATCACTGATAAGATGTGGAAATTAAGACAATCAGCTCCAGGTTCTGAAATACTCTGAATCACCACACCATCATCATCATCTCCTGCCACAGACCAATCATGCTGTACTAGTGCCCTCTACTGGCAGCCAGGACGAAGTTACATTTCTGAGTGGATTCTCCTTCTAGTAATAACCTGGCTGTAGGTCAGCAGTAACAGTCATGACTAGTGTAGTCATAGTCAAGTAATATCACACACACACACACACACACACACACACACACACACACACACACACACACACACACGCTATCTTTCTCTCAGCTGATTTTGTGTTATTTTGCTGAGTTCAGCTCAGAAGCAGAGAGGCTGAACCTTTGATCTTCTGGCAACATGATGATGGTTCATTTCAGATTATGCGGCATTAATAATAATATTAATATCTATTGACCAGAGTTGACAGCTGTGCACTCGTGGCTGCTGTGCACTTTGCATCACAGCCACCAGAGGGCGCCACCAGCCAGGCTGTGAAGCAGAGCGGCAGCGAGTCAGTCACCGCTGACGGTTCATGAACATCCTCCTCCCCGTGTGGCGCCCCCTGCAGTCGTGACGGGGCAACGGCAGGAGGACCCGGATGTGCTGCCACCCTGCGGCTCGCGTGAGTCGACCTCCGCTGCGGCGGAAGAGCGACTTTATCGAGCCGCTCGGTGGTGAAGTGGAACAGCGAGGTCGGCTGGAGCCGAGCCAGGAACTCGACCTTGTGTTCCACCGCTGGTCCAGCAGCAGCAGCAGCAGCAGCAGCAGCAGCAGCAACAGCAGCAGAGGTCCGTCAGAACATTACAAACTGCTGGTTCCACACAGCAGCTGCAGCTGGATTTAGAAGCTCCACCTGGATTGTGACCAGGGTCATCTCACATCCTCGGCTGTTCTAAAAACTGGAGGTGAACCTGCCTCCACTGCAAAGCCCAGATGTTTTAAATTTGTTGATTAAACACTGACAGTGGACACCAAGCGAGAAGAAGAAGAAGAAAAAGAAGAAGAAAAAGAAGAAGAAGAAGAAGAGTTGAGGATGAAATCATCTAATCTCATTCTCACACATTCCTTGGACCCTCTTTTGAGTTCATCCCTTCTTCTGTGTGTGTGTGTGTGTGTGTGTGTGTGTGTGTGTGTGTGTGTGTGTGTGTGATTGCTGATAATAACACACACATGCCAGAGAAAGTGGTGTTTTGGTTGAGGAGCTGGATGTCAGTGTGACGAAGATGAAGCTGCAGCAGCAGCAGCACATGGCTCTTATTTGTGGATGCCACGTGCTGCTGCGCTCTGTGTGTGTGTGTGTGTGTGTGTGTGTGTGTGTGTGTGTGTGTGTGTGTGTGTGTGTGTGTGTGTGTGTGTGTGTTGTCTGTCCCGCTGCCAGGCGCTCAGGCTTAGTGTTGTACATTTTAAAGCCTAACTCTCTGATTGTGGGTGCATCAGTTTTGCGTGACCTGGTTTCTCTGAGCTTCAAATTCTGCTTTCACGTGAGGTCACAGAGAGCCGACCATACATAGATTACTTTGTGTGTGTGTGTGTGGTGTGTGTGTTGTCCAGCGCCGGGTCTTCTCAGACCGGTTTGAACCGGCTGGCGGCTCTCACTTCCACATCCAGCGCTGCCGTCACTCACTTCCTGTCAGCTGTCAGGAGTTCTTTGACGTGAAGTTTCGAAATTCTCACAGAAAAAAGATCTTCTTGTCTGACGAAGTAACGAAGCCGCCCAGGTGTGCGGCCAGCGGGTGGCGCTCTGCTCAACAGAGCTGAGGTTTGTCACTGTGTTCAGGGTGCGACTGGGCCAATCGGTGAATATGGTGAGCGTGTTTCTATCGTGATGGCTCTCCTGATATCGTGATGGTGTCAGGGAGAGGCGGAGACCTGCAGCCGCAGCAGCAGCAGCAGCAGCAGCAGCAGCAGCAGCAGCCGCAGCAGCAGCTGTCTGACTCTTTATCTCAGACGACAGCAAATAAAGGCAACTAAATTGCGTGTGTCCATCATGCCCTCTCTCTCTCTCTCTCTCTTTCTCTCTCTCTCTCTCTCTCTTTCTCTCTCTCTCTCTCTCTCTCTCTCTCTCTCTCTCTCTCTTGCTCTCTCTCTCTCTCTCTCTCTCTCTCTCTCTCTCTCTAGGTGTGGTTGAGCCATCTTGGTGGTCCCTGCTGTCTGGCGGTGGCGGCGGTTATGCAACCTCTGTTCCTGCTGCGCAGCGGCGGCCGCAGGATTAACCACCAATTATTTTAAACTTTGTAAAAACCGCCGCAGTTTTGGGTGTCGTCTGCTCGCTGCTCTGCGGGACGAGACGGTCGCTGTTAATTGAGTGTTGAGTAAGAACTTAATGCAGACGGCTGTTAGGGTCTGCGGTGGATGAGAGCCTCCGCCCTCCTAAAATGCTTGTGAAGCTCACGCTTTACGTCCCTCTCTCACCTGCACGGCGGCTAAACTAGCCGAGCTAACCAGCTGCTAACCGAGCTAACCAGCCTCTAGTTGAGCTAGCCTGCTGCTGGGTGGGCTAACCAGCCGCTAACCGAGCTAACCAGCTTCAATTTGAGCTAGCCTGCTGCTGGCTGGGCTAACCAGCTGTTAGCCATGGTAGCCAGTCGACGGATCAGATGTGGCGGGATCAGATCAGGATCATTGAGGCCGAGGACCTTCAGCGAGATGTTTCCTGTCAGGATGGGAGACCCCATCCCCTGTGACCCCGCCCCCACCTGACCCCAACACCCACCGCCCCCACATGACCTTGACCTCCGGCCTGGGAACAATGGAGGCGCCATCGGCGGGCTCCAGTCTCTTCTGGCCCAGACCAGCGTCACTCCTCCTCCTCCACTGGCCTGCTCCCAGTCTGACTGGAAGTCCCGCCCACATGGCAACAGGAACCAAGAAACTGCTTGTTTGCTCGTCACTCCTTTGTTGTCACATGTTGCCGTGGAGACGACGGTGTGGTGAGCTGCCAGCTATTGCTCACTGGGTTTAGTGGGTCACTTCCTTTTGATGATGCTGTTGATTCGACCCGCTAGCGCCCCCTAACACCACAAACCTGGTAGAAACATTCCCAGAAAGCTCTGCTTCGTGCTGTCATCTGTTGCTAGGCAGAAAATCCTCATCCAACATTGTTTTTCTGTCTCATGCTGGCAGCCTCAGCAGTCAGAATGTTATTTCTTCCATCCTGGAAGTTTGACCATCATTAGAACGACTAACTCTGGCTGAAACTTTCACCTGTGACCTGCTGCTGCAGGAGGTGGCGGCGGTGCCGGCGCCGGCGCCCTGTTCCCTGACCTTAATATGATCCACCTGATGGGCAGCGGTGCCTGATCCTGGCCCCGCCCCCCTCCAAGAGCATCGCGTGGACAGTAGTTCTGGCCCCGGGCGCCAGCGGTGCAGCCAGCCGTGAAGAGACGGTCCAGGCCAGATTGAACCGGTTCAGAGCGGCGGCGGGCCGCAGCGCTCACTCACCTAATCTGTGTGTGTGTGTGTGTGTATGTGTGTGTGTGTGTGTGTGTGTGTGTGTGTGTGTGTGTGTGTGTGTGTGGACTGGGTTTTGCTCTGAAGGCTCCAGCATCTCGCCTGGAAGAGCAGCCACGCCTCTCTGTCAAATCATGCTGCTGTGTGTCTTTGCGTGTCTTTGCGTGTCTTTGTGTGTGAACCACACCAAGTTGTTTCGGAACTTTCCCGGAGCTCTGACTGCTTTTTACATGGAACTGCTGCAGAGTTTAACTGCTCCCTGAACTGCATCCTGAACTGGAATTGGAACTGGAACCATAACTAGGAACCTGAACTGGGCCTCAGAACAGAACTGGAACCAGAACTGGAACCAGGCTTGGTGCTGCCGACTGGCTCATAGTCGCGTCAACAGCTCTCCCTAGAAGTCCTTCACTTCCTGTTACATAAGCAACCACTTGTTAAACACACACACACACACACACACACACACACACACACACACACCACTGTGTGTTTATCAGTTCTGACATCTTCCAGTGAAGTTTCTCTTCTCGGAGACAAACAGTGGCCCAGTCTCTGGTTCCTCTTGAGATCCTGGCAGCTGCAGGGAGGGAGTTGCTCCCACTGACTCACGAGTCACTCTTCCCGACTCCAGTGATTCCAGACGAGTGGCTGTGATTCTCTCTACAAACCTCTTCTCTGCAATGCTCCTCCGGAACTGCTGACTAGAAAAGGTCTCGTCTGCCGCTCTTTGTGAAGTCAGAGGTCAAAGTCTGGACCCCCTCTCCCCCCACCCTCACCCCCCCCCCCTACAAAAACAAAACAAACACCTCCGTGGCTGCGGTTACACAACAGCGCACAGCAGTCGGGGCATCGCCATCTGTCCTCACACGCCTGGGACACGTGTCTCCTCCCTCCTGCTGCTGCTTCTTTGGGCCTGATTCTTACTGATCGGCACCGAGTGGAGCAATGAAGCCATGGAGCCCAAAACACCATCAAACATTTCAACTGTAGCTGTAGATACCTTCACAGGTGCGGCAAAGATCACATCCAGTCTCAAGAGGAAGAAGCAGGCGGGTGGAGTTCACACACACACACACACACACACACACACACACACACACACACACACACACACACACACACACACGCGCTGCGACCTTCGTAGAGCCTCAACCTGCTGTCGCAGCCCAACAGCGGTTCGTCGGGACGTCCTGTTTAGCTCCACCTCCTCCTGGCTACCTGCCCTGTTATGCAAGCGCTGGGGACACAGCCCACACACTCAGAGCTCAGCAGGCCCAGGTCCAGGCCCGGTGGGAGGGCTGGATTGTGGGTCCAATCTGGGGCTGAAGGTGTTTGTGATTTTATGGTCTTCATTGCAAGTCGCCCATAAACAGCAGAACTGGTCCAGAGCGATAACGCGGCTGGACGTTGACCCGGTTACCCAACCCAGGAGGAGCTGGAGCTGCTGGTTATCTCTGACCTGTACTCTGTCAGGGCGGCGGCCCAGAGTTTCACTCTTTTGAACGTGCAGCAGAGCAGAATGTTATCAGCGGAGGATGCTCTGAGTGAAGCCCCGCCTCCCGGGAGGGCAGAAGATGACAGATGATGACCTCTGGTTATATTTAGCGCTGCTGTTGTTCTGAACTCACATCAACCTCAGCCGCGCCGCTGGCGTTCAAATGCAAAAGGAAACACACAAATGTTTGTCGACTGCTGTGCATAATTACACCTGCAGCAGCAGCAGCAGCAGCAGCAGCAGCAGCAGCAGCAGCAGCAGGTGGCGTCATTACACCCCTGCAGCAGTGGGGGGTGCTGTGTGTGCACTGCACTCTGCATGCGTGGTGGTTTTGCTGGTTTTTCTCTTTTCTGTGGCTCTTCGTATCCGTCAGCTTTATTTATTGTACACCGGTCAGGTCTGCTGCTCGGCATTGCCCCCCCCTGGTGTCCGGTGGCATTGCAACTGAAGAGTTGCTGCAGATTAAGACTGAATGTGCTTTCACGTGAACGTCTATGTATTTTTTTGGAGTATGCATGAACCAACAACCCTCCTGCAGAGGTGTGTGTGTGTGTGTGTGTGTAGGGGGCGGGGGGGGGTCGGGGTAGTAAATGTGTCTGTGCCAGCTGCACACACACACACACACACCAGGTATCCTGTGGCGACACGCAAACACTCAGCATTGTTCCAGAGGTCGCGGCCTCATTGTTCGGAGCTGCAGACGACGGAGTTGCTGCCACATGCCACACATACCTCCGTCCTGCACAGAATCCACTTCCTGTGTCACTGGCAGCGTTTTCTGCCGTCCTTTGTCTCCATATAAGGGAGGCGGCAGCACACACGGAGACTGGCGAGCAGCTCCACACACACACACACACACACACACACACACACACACACACACACACACTCACACACACACACACACACACACACACACACACACAGTGGGCCGTGTTTACATGGCGTGGAGGAGCGGGAGGGGGAACGCCTCGCCTCGCCGCCTTATCAGCCGCCATCAGCCCTCGGGGTCAGCGGCAGCTGTAAACACTGCTCAGCTGCACTCTCCTCCGCATGGAAGGCAAATATTTATAGCCCCGCTGACTGACGGAGTGACTGGAAGAGGACTGATGTATTTTTGGGAACGGTTTAAAAAGAAACATCTGTGACTTTGACTTAAAACCAGCGGGTGACTTAAAAATACGATGTGTAAAAGTTTGGTGGATGAGAAACTGGCAGGACGGAGCGCAGTAAACACTTTTATTGTGCCTTCATGAATTCTGGAGTCGGGAAAATGGTGACGCATCAGCTGTTTACGGTCCGGATCAACAGCAGGTCGACCTTCTGCTAATGATCTCCTGGATCACAGCTGAATCACTTTTACAAGTAAAAGCCAGTGGTCCAGTGACTGACGTCCTGCAGCTGCAGGGGCTCAGTCACTGGAATCTGATGATTATCATACACATCCATTTTCAATGGCCGCTTCTTCTTCTTCTTCGCCAGTGCATCGCAGTTCCACACAGAGACAAAGAAAGAAAGGCAACCATGTAGAAGGATTTCCCAGTCCCCTCACATGCCTGTTACTGGAGTGGGAGGAGCTGGAGGAGCTGGAGGGAAGCCAGCAGACACCTGTGCTGTGTCTCAATTCAGGGTCTGCATCCTTGAAGTACGCATTTTGAAAGGAAGTTGCGTCATAGCACTGCACGAAGGCTTGTCCCAATTCCCGAGGGTGTTTAGGATGCTCAATATGCGTACTCGGAAATACGCACTCGTTTTAGCCGATTCCAAGGATGCACCGCTACTATCCTTCGCGCACTTATGTATCCCATGATGCTTTGCGTGCGGCTGCAAAGCATCGTGGGATCCTGGGAAGTCAGCTGAAATTAGCCTCATCTGCTGGCAAAGACACTTCGTATAAATTTAAGTATGAAATTTCACATAAAATATTCAGTTTTAACATCGGGTTTTTATTTATTTGAACATTCAACGGCATCGTTAGATGGCGAACCAATGGTTAGCTTGATGCCATAAACGCTTCCTTCAGACGGAGGACACTCGGTCTCAAGGATGCAGAATTGAGACACAGCAATGGAGAACATGCAAACTCCGCAGTGAGGCTCCAGGCCTGGAATCGAACCCTGCAACCTTCTTGCTGTCTTCTTGCATCTTCTTCAAGTTGATGATGTAAATACCATCACTTTTCCTCTTGTACACCTACTGATCCATCTGGAAGTCCAAGTTGGTGCCTCCCAAATGGGTTCTTGCCGCCAGGAACTTCAGCACATCCTACTCCTTCATTTGAAGGACATCTAGACCTCCGGACATCGTGACCGCTTTCCCTGCGTTACGACTGAGTTGCAGCTTGTCAGTAGGCTTCACGGTCAGAAATGTTACAAGTCTTATGCTGTGTCTCAATTCAGGGTCTGCACCCTTCAAACCGAGCGTCATCAGTCTAAAGGAAGCGTCCTCCAAGGACCCGGCCTAGAAGGACGGACCAAACCCCGCCTCCCCGGTAACCACACGGGACGGTCTAGCCTTCGGGCGTATTTCCTCGTTGCGTCACTGCCGTTCCCTCCTGCTGGCCAACCCCTGAAGTGACGTTTTTATAGTATCAAGCTAACCATTGGTTCGCCATCTAACGATGTCGTTCGATATTCAAATAAGTAAAAACCCAATGTTAAAACTGAAGATTTTATGTGAAATTTCAATACTTAAATTTACAGTACATGCCGCTAATTTCAGCTGACTTCCCAAGATCTCACGATGCTTTGCAGCAGCACACAAAGCATCTTGGGATACACAAGTACGCGAAGGATAGTAGCGGTGCATCCTTGGAATCGGCTAAAACGAGGTGCATTCCCAGTACGCATTTTGAGCTCCTAAGGACCCTTGGGAATTGGGAGGAGCCTTCGCGCAGTGCTATGACGCAACTTCCTTTCAAAATGCATACTTCAAGGATGCAGACCTTGAATTGAGACACAGCATTGGTTCCCCCATCAGCTGTCACGTGGCCTGCAAGCCTGTCAATGCTCACCGCTGCTCTGTTATTATTATTACCATCACAAGTGGATGTAAACGCATGCCGGCGGTGATATTTCGCACCAGGCTTTCATCAGCCACCGCTGCAGCGCTCGTGTACAAACAGAGCAGGGAGGGAGGGGCCTGGCTCTGCTCCACGGCCGGTGACGTCACGCCGAGGGACCTCCCTCCGCCGCCCCATAAGTAGCCGCGGCGCAGCCTCGGCAGCGACAGTCGCTCCTCCCGACACCGAGCCGCCGCTGCCCCTCCTGCCCAGTCAGACGCCCGCAGACGCGACGCGATGTCCGGCTACGTGTCCTCCGAGTGCCGCCGCGTCAGCCCCTCGGTCCACGGCAACCGCTTCGACACGGCGCACCGCAAGAAGGCGGCGGGCAACATCTTCGAGAACGTCAACCAGGACGCGCTCATGCGCCTCTTCCAGAAGACCGGCGACATGAAGGCCGAGGAGCGCGTGCGGAGCATCTTCTCCTACACGCAGGACCCCGAGGAGACGGCGCGCGCGCTCATGGCCCTCAAGCAGCGCAAGAAGGACAAGTTCCTGCAGATCGCCGGGATGCTGCGGCAGCTGCTTCGGATGCGCTGAGACTGAGGCTCCGCTGAGCGCGCGGGGCTCCGCGTGGCGAGCCCCCCCTCAAAGCGAGGTGAAGACCCAAGAGCCTCCTCGCGCCTCCGGAGGAGGTGGAGGAGAAGGAGCGGGACGGAGCGGGACGAGCCGCCCGCCCGGGATGTGCGGGACACACGTGACGTCTCTTCGCGAGACCTGCTGAATGCCTCCTGTGGACGCCTGCAGCGCGCGCAGAGCCGCCGCCGCCGCTGCTGCCGGGACAGTCGCGGGACTGTGGTGCCGAACCGCCGGGTGCCTCCCAGACCGACGAGCCTTGACTGTGGACTGTGACCGGTGCCATGAGTGGCCACTCAGCTCCTGTTGATATTGTTGTCATCGCTGAAGTGTTGCAGCACTGAGATGTGAAGCACTGATGATCTTCTGTGTTTATTTGGTTCCTGTTTGTCGTTGATGATGTTTTTCTAAGAAAAATAATAAATTATTGCATCTTTTCTACAAGAAACTCTGACTGTGGTCTTTTATTGGTTGTTCATCATGTAGCTGCTGGTGTCGGTGGTGCTGGTGCCAGCAGCACTGGAGAGGTTCTGGAGGTGCTGAGTGACCTCCAGGACCTCAGGTGAGCTCGGCTGAGCCGACAGGTGACGGCGGCAGGGGAAGGTTGTGTGTGAGCGCAGCCACAGCTGACGCTCGTGAAGAGCCGACGAAGAGCCGACGAAGAGCCTCTTCAGCTCGAGACAAAAGGCAGCAAACAGCAGCAGTAGGAGGAGGAGGAGGAGATCCTCCTCTTTGTCAACACTCAGTGCAGTGAGCCGCCTCGACAGACCAGCGGGAACCAGTTTGGCTCAGTTTGGGAGGGGCGTGAGTGTGAGTGTGAGTCAGTGTGTGTGTGTGTGTGTGTGTGTGCTCCCCTGATGATAAGAGCCGCTCTCTAAGTAGCATTACAGGGTTTTAGCGCAAGGCTGCGGGAGGCTCGGCTGATTCTTCACCTCCACAGGAGAAACATGAAGGCAGCAGCAGCAGCAGCAGCAGCAGCAGCACCTGCTGTCACCTCACTGCCTTCTGCTCCATCAATGTGTATGTGTGTGTGTGTGAGAGAGAGAAAGAGAGAGTGAGCAGCACACACACACACACATGACTGCTAATCTGCTCGCCTCTGATAGCTCCTCTGCCGGCTCAAACCAGTTCCTGTGTGTGTGTGTGTGACGACATCTGACTGCATGGTTGCTGCTCACATGTGCTGGGTGAAAGAGGAGGAGGCGGGGGGAGGGGTGGGCTGTCAGCTGCTGCTAGGGGAGCTCCACCGGCAGGCAGGTGAAGGCTCGCCTCACCTGATGGGCGGAGCTTCACCTTCAACTCAGAGGGGAAACACAGCAGCCGTCGCAGCTCCGGCTGAATCCAGACTGATCCAGCGGTGAGGAGTCACACTGAGCTGGCGGACTGTGACACACACACACGCGTACACACACACACACACGCGTACACACACACACACACACACACACACACACACACACACACACACACACAGGCTCACACAGAATGTGTTTTCCCTGGGAAATGTTTCCCGGACACACAACAGCCGAGTTTGAGCCGATTTGAATCGAAAAGATGTGAATTCAACATTCAGTTTTTCTGCTGCTGCTGGTGCCAGTGAGTCACTGAACTGAATCAGTCACTGAATCAGTCACTGAATCAGCCACAGCTCAGTTCAGTTGAGGCCGGACAGGATTAAAATGTCAACATTTCAACACTGAGGAGCTTGAAGAGGATTTAAAACACTTTCAGTCAGTCAGACTCAGAGGCTCATCATCATCATCATCATCATCATCATCATCATCATCATCATCATCATCATCATCATCATTCATCCTCCTCCTCCTCCAGCAGGAGCCGCTGAGCTGCTGGGTTGCTGTTGCAACGGTCAGGAAGCCTCAGTTGTGATGTTTACAGAGTCGCTGTGTTTCCATCACCCCTAGAACTGAGCACAACCTACAGAAACTGCTGATGGAAACAGCTCCACTAGTAGTGGTTCCCACTGACGCCTCCCAGTCTGACGTCTTCCAGTGAGGAGTCTTCATGTCCATGTTCTTCCATAAAGATGTGTGTAAGGAGTCGGTGTGTGTGTGTTTGTCTTTGTGTGATGTGAGGACCTGGCCACTGGTCCAGGGTGTCACCCTGCCTTCACCCAGTGACAGCTGGGAGAGGCTCCAGCAGACCTCCAGGACCCTGACAGCAGGAGGAAGATGGATGCTTGGCTGGATGGGGTCTTCTGTCTCCTGATTGGCTGACGGCAAGTCGCCACCGTGGACTGACTCCATGTTTAACCTTTTTGTTTGCATGTGATCAAAGTTTGTTTCCACTCATTTATTAAAGCGATGATTTAATAGTCAGCCAGGTTTGGAAAGTATTTCCCCGGAGGTCAGAGGTCACGGGGCCGTCTATTGTTGAGTCTCGGACGGCTTCTCCTCCTCTTCCCCTCCAGGATGGCCGATTGTTCTGGGACAAAAGCCGCTGCAGCATCGCGGCCGAGTGCGATTGTGTGTCTTGCGTCTCGGTGTTGGCAGCGGTCCGGAGGTGGGCGTGCCGGACCACCGCTGGCTCCGCCCTCTTCCTGCCTTTCATCCACCTCGCCGCCGCTTTGATGTGCTGAGACGCTGCTGCGGCTGCTCGCTCAGCAGAATATTACAGCACATGAATCGCACAAAGTCACGTTAAACACAACAGCCTTGTGTTGTTTACACACAGATACACAAATCTCCAAACAATAAAAAGCCTTATTTTTTTGTACTGTTCCCCGCTTTTTGTTGTGGTGGTTTGGAGAAACATGAGCTTTGCTGAACAAAGAGAGGCAGCAGCGGCAGCAGCGGCAGCAGCGGCAGCAGCGGCAGCGGCAGCAGCGGCAGCAGCAGCGGCGGCTCAAACCGGATCTGACTGGCTGCTTGCAGATCAAACTCTGTTCCTCATAACGGCAGCAACAAAGGGAGACGGGGCAGATTAGAGCCGGCGGTGCAGGGAGTGGCAGCCGCCGCTGCCGCCACCGCCGCCTCTGGATTCCAGCTCAGACCGGTTCCACCCGGGCTGCCGGGAGAACCCTGAGCTGGAGGATTAGTCAGCGAGCAGCAGGGAGATCCCCGCGCCCAGGATATCGCCAGGCCGGGGGCCGGCTACTTCCTGGTATCAGTGACTGTTATCGCCTGGTGCTGACGCTGCCTGTTGAAAACAGAGCTGTTGCTGGGGGGGTTTGGAGGGGTGGGGGAGGGGCAGCAGCAGCAGTGGGGGAGTTAAGTAACAACAACAACAACAGCAACAGTGAGAGCAACAACAAGCAGGAGAGTTGCTGTTGTAACACAAAATGTTACAAAAACCTGGAGTTTGGAATGGCGATAAAATGATAATTATAACCAGGTAGACACCAGGTAATTTAAAATATATGCAGGTGTAAAAGAAAGCAGTAAAATAATAAACAAGGTGATAAAAAAGACTTTAAGACGTCGCATGATATCGAAAGGGAACCGAGATGTGTGTGTGTGAGTGCGTGTGTGTGTGTGTGTGTGAGTGATTATGTTTGAGTGTGTGTGAGAGTGTGTGTGAGAGTGTGTGTGTGTGTGAGTGAGTATGTTTGAGTGAGTGTGTGTGTGTGTGTGTGTGTGAGTTAGTGCGCTTGATGTGATGTGAAAGTTTAAAAACATCCTCAGCTCCCACTGTGGCCAGTTGCAGAACAGCACATTTTACCGCTCTCGTCCTCACTGACGTGTCGTCTGTTTGGACGATGCTCAAAAAAGAGGGCGGGGTTTCATGATGATCAGACCTGTTCCTGACAAGTGGATGAGGGTCAGAGGTCAGCAGTGTTTCCATCCAGGAGAAAATAAATAGAGAGGAAAGTAGAATGAACGAACTGGAGGAGGAGATTGTTGGTGAGAAAATCATTGGGGGAGGTGGACTTTCTGATCTTCTGGTCAGCAGTTCTTCAGGTCCTCTCTTCTCCTTGTTTTCTGATCTCCTGGTATTCTGGTCCTTATCTTCTAGTCCTGGTCTTCAGGTTTCCAGGTCTTCTGGTTATCTGGTCTTCAGGTCTTCTGGTCCTCAGGTCTTCAAGGTCCTGGTCTTCTGGTCCTCAGGTCTTCTAGTTTTCAGGTCTACACGTCCAGTCAGTGGAACTGTGCCGACTTCAGACCTTCTCCACACCTTCACACTTCCTCCTGATCCACTCTGACGAGCCAGGAAGTAGCATGTCTCATGCCACCTGGCCATCTGCCCTGGCACCAGCCAACGTCAGGAGGGTCAAAGGTCATGTCGTGATGATGTAAGCACTCTATGGTGGAAAACAAATAAAGGGCCAGAGGAACGAATGAATGTCAGGAATGCAGGAAAAGCGACGGGCACGGCCGCCCTGTCTGACTCAGCGTTCGTCCCTCCGGGTCGGCAGAATCTTCCGGATCGGAATCAGATCATCGCGACCGACAGCGAAACACATTGTTCAGCTTTCACAGGAGATCTCCTGGGGTTTGGTCTATCATGTTGTTCTTCTGCTGCAGGTGCAGCTGACCGTTGGCGTGCACGGTCCGTGTTCTCCAACGGACCGTGCACGCCCTCTGGGAGCGTGCACGGCTCTCACCTTCATCCTTCATCTGCAGCCCCCAAACTTGTTTTGGTGGTCGATACTTCCTGCTGTGGACGATGTTGCAGAGACGTCTCCATATAAGGCCGAGCAGCTGTTGTTCCCCAGGAACAGGAAGTCTGTGTCTGTGTGCCTGTGTGTTTGTGTGTGTGTGTGTTTGCAAACTAGAATTATTTCTATTTATTTTTTATGAGATTTTAGCAGCCGAAGAAAGAAAATTGAAAGAAATTGAGAGCTTGGCTGGAAGAGCTTTTCTGAAGAAACTTTCTTCTCAGACGTCTTCATCTTCACTTCGAGTGTTATTTTTGTTGTTGTCGCCCTCGTTGTCGTCGTTGCCGGGTGACCGCCAGCACCGACTCTGACTCACGGTGTCGTCAGGACGGAGGACTTTTGTCGTTTCCACTGAAACACTAAACACAACTCCAACCCCCTCAACACAACACTTTATGCTTACACTGATTGAGCAGAGAGGAATCAGCCAATCAGAGGCCAGAGTGCTGAAGAATGTCACTCTGTCGAGGTCCTGGGAAAAAAACAACCAAACAACCACTTCTGAAGAAGAAAACGTAAAACTAGATGTATTGTGTCTATTTCTGCCTCCACTTTAATGGAGGCCACATCTATTTTAATCCCGCTTGTTTTTCTTTTCAACTAAATACTTCAGGAGGTTTCTGGACACATCACCACCCGGGAAACATCTGGAGAAGGGAGGAGCCTCTGAAAGACACTGGCCAGAAGGTGATTGGATGATTCTTTGTTGGCTTGAAGTTCATTCATTCATTTTCCATACCCGCTTAGTCCCGAGCTCAGGGTCACAGGGGTCTGCTGGAGCCTCTCCCAGCTGTCTTAGGGTGA
Source organism: Nelusetta ayraudi (assembly GCF_046127955.1). NCBI lineage: Eukaryota > Metazoa > Chordata > Actinopteri > Tetraodontiformes > Monacanthidae > Nelusetta > Nelusetta ayraudi. The sequence continues at coordinate 1,520,796 of NW_027466068.1, read as the reverse complement.
AGGCAGGGGACACCCTGGACAAGTCGCCAGTTCATCGCAGGGCCACATAGACACAAACAACCATTCACACTCACATGCACACCTACGGACAATTTAGAGTCTTCAATTGACCTCACATGCATGTTTTTGGAGTGTGGGAGGAAGCCGGAGAACCCGGAGAGAACCCACGCAGACACAGGGAGAACATGCAAACTCCACACAGAAAGATCCCAGGCCCGGAATCGAACCCACGACCGCTAACCACTACGCCACCGTGTCGCCCTTGGCTTGAAGTTCTTATTTAGAAAAGGAATGACAAAAGAAGAAAACAATACTGAATAAATGTATATCTGACATAGAGTGAACAAAACATGTAATTTATCTATACACACGATAAATCACTAAATATGCATATACTGTATTTGTATGTATTTATATATATATGTATATTTATATATACATATATATATCTGTATGTATATATATATATATATATATATATATATATATACATATATATATATATATAGAGAGAGAGAGAGAGAGAAAGAGAGAGGAGATAGATAGATATAATTATAGATAAATGTGTATATACACACACACACACACACACACATATATAATATATGTATATATGTATATATATATATATTTATACATATACATATACATATATATTGTATTGGTGGTGGAGCAACACTTTTTGCTGGGCGGAGTCTATGCAGTGGCCTCTATCTTCTCGGAGGATGCTGATTGGTTGGATGCCCTCACTGGCTGGAAGAGGAAGACCTCAGATTTGATGTCTTGAAGTTTCCAACCTTCTCAGTCTGCTGTTACTGTTGAACAGACTCCAGCTTCCCGCGTTGCCGCCACTGCCGACTGCTGACTGGCTGACTGAGGTTTGTGCTGAGTCAGCGCTGCTTGCTTGTGACCTTCAGTAACCTCTGTCAGAAGGAGTGTGACAGAACGATGTGTTCCATGACTTTGTGATGAGTCCCTGGAGTTTCTGCAAAGTCTTTTGTCCAGGGTCAGGATGGGGCCTCTATTGTTCCTCTTTGTCTCCAGCAGTGTGTGTGTGTGTGTGTGTGAGGAGAAAGCCCTTTCCTGTGTGGCGCTGTGAGGTTCCTCCTGGGCCGGGCGGTGCCTGGCGCCCCAGACTTGCTGTCTGGCTCCAGTTCCAGCTCCAGGCCTTGGCCATTGTTGCCAGCCCAGCCAGCGACACCTCCACCTTCCCCGACCGTCTGCTGCCCTGCAGGTGCAGCCCACCCTCGGCCCGGCAGCGGCCAATCAGGAAGTGCGGGCCCTAGAAACAATAGAAGGACCTCGCTGCCTATTTATACGCTGATTCTTTCTTTTATCTGTGTGTCTGGAAGCTCCTTTCAGGGAGTCTGACTTCAGTTTTGTAACCCGGCTGTGAAGGTCTGTGGGTCTGTGATGACATCATTGATTGTGTAAAAAGAGGGCGGGGCTTGCCGCTTTCAAAAAGGAGGCCAATGTATGTATGTTCGCAGTGTTTACTGGGTTGATTGTATGAGTATCTGTGTGTGCTGTGCCTTGTTCTTGGCATGTCTGGCCTGTGATTGGTTGACAGGGTGTCATGTGCCTTTGGGAAAAGTGAAGTGTGTGGTGTAAGAGTGAACGTCTTCTGCCTCCATTCAGCTGTTCTTCTGTCCTGCTGCCACCCATCAAACCCTCAGGTCATGCCCAAAAACCTGCTGTTCTTTTTTTTGGGCCAGCAGGGGGCAGCCAAAGCTGGTTGCAAAAAGACAAAAAAAATGACTGGCTGTCAATAAGGGGGAGGAGCCCAAACCCGTTAGTGTTCCCATTGGTCTGACTCACCAGTACAAATTCAGCCATTGTGAGTAAAAATGGCCATAAAGTTGTCAGTTCGCCAACTATGGTCCATCCAAATATGGAATCTTCCAGGTTTGAAAAACGGAGCCAGAAGTGCAGGCGAGCGAGGTGACCTTGACTCCGCCCATCTTCATACCCAGTCACTGGTGTTGACATACAAATCAAAGTCCAGAGGACACGACGATCCTTTCACTTCCTGCGGGGACGCTGTTACCACCGGTGGCCAGCGGTGGAACTCACAACATAAAACTTTAAACGTGTGATGTAACGATTAGAAGGTCGGCGTTATCTCTGCAGGTCACTGATAACCCTGCTGACAAGAGCTGTGGGTTTAGCAAATTCGCCTTCACATGTTTCAGGGGCAAAACCCCTCAGAGCCTCGGCTTGGCCAATCAGTGAGCGGCAGGACGGCCAGCCAGCGGTTCCCACAGTGACCAGCTGACCAAGCGCGTCTGTGTGCACACGTAGCATTTCCACCACCGGAGGACTTTGCACGCACGCACACACACACACACACACACACACACACACACACACACACACACACATATCATCTGATGTTTATGGGTGCATGTGGGGATGTTTGGTAGTTACGTGTCTGTCAAGGTTCTCAGTCATCCAGGTCATCTTCAGGGTTTGGCCAGCAGGAGGGAGCGGCGGTGACGCAACCAGGAAATACGCTGAAGGCCAGACCGTCCCGGTAGAGGCGGGTTTGGGTTGGTCCTTCTGGGCCGGGTCCTTGAAGGACGCTTCCTTCAGACGGAGGACGCTTCCAAGGATCCAGAGCCTGAATTGAGACCCAGCCTAGGTGACGAAACCATAAGGACCAATATGTTGTAGAGCTGAATAGTTTTCAGTCTGAAACTTTTAAAATTCAGAAGCTGAAACTTTGAGGGAAATTCAGCGGAAGAGAAGGCGTTTCCGTCCTAAAGCCACGACTCTGGCCGCAGTCAGAGGTCACGTGACTGGCGTGCGCCGCTGGGCTTCCTCTGCGGCCGCCAGCACACTTCCACAGCTCCGCAGGGAATAGAGCAGCAGCAGCTCTGCCAACACCCCTGAGCTGAGCGGCGGCAGGAAGAGGATGCGGAGCGGGAAAACCCTCCGACCGCCGCTGATCGCTATCAGAGCCGCCCGACCAACGTCAGGCCTTACGCAAAGCGGAGCGGCGGATGTGCGTGGCCACGCCGCGGGTCTGCGATACCTGCGATGGTGTGAGTTCGTCAGGCCGCGACAGACAATACACCCCGGTCCCTGGGGGGGGCGCTTTGCACCGCCGCTGCTTCCTGCTGCTGCAATCAAACCTCATCTGCTGGCTCCTGAACACACATGCTCTGCTCGTTAACACCCCCTGACATATATATGGATATTTATAGATCTATATATTAGTGTTTACATGGCTACACCCTCTCCGTGGAGGCCTCATCGGCTGAACTCTTTATAAAATCCCCTGTTTGAGGGCATGCAAGTTTTCTGCAAAATCTGCAGTAAAAAACTGGCCATCAACTACCATGAAGGATTCCTGCAGATCCCTGAGCATTAAATCTGTCGTGGTTCCGAGTGATCAGATGAGGAAAAACATGCAAACTTCCAAACTCCCTCCAAAGGTTCTGCTGACAGCTTTCCATGGCCTGTGGATTTAGTTCAGAGGAGAGTTCAAGCACGGCTCTCTGCTGTATCACACATGGCCCACATACACTGGGGACTCTGCCTCCCTCCACCCTCCTCTGCCTCCTGCCCTGCTCGGGACTTTTATCTAAGAACTGGTGGGGTCAAAGTGTCTGTGGGCCTCTAATCAGCGTCTCTATGATGGTGGCAGCTATAATCCCAGCCCTGACGTGGCTTCACAGTGGTTGAAGATGAAGATGAAGATAAAGGCTTTTGGCCCACATTAGGCCAGAGTGTGACGCTCCCAAAGTCAGACGCTCCCTGAACGGGTCGCTGCTTCAGGTACTGATCCGGTTCGTCATCCAGCTGGATCAAGAAGAGAGAAAAACATCCAGAGGCGTTTTTCACATTTGACCGAGAGAATCACAGGCGTGACTCAGAGTTTGGAGCCGAGTCCTCCCCCGTCCTCCCAGTTTGTAATAAATCCAGTTGGATGTAAACAGTGGAAAACAGGAGGCAGCAGACAAACATCTCAGAGATCCTCTTGAAACCACCTGACCTAGTCCACGGCGAAGGCTTTGAAGGTTCCTAAAGCAGAGGAGAGCGGTGACTTGTTTTCTCCTCCAGCCGCTTCTGAAAACCAAACTCAAATTGAAGAATTGAAATTCAATGTGAAATTTAGAAAGCTCAGTGTTGTGCTATGTGAGTTCTTTCTTTCTGGCAGGGAGCAGCTGGACACCAGATGCCAGTCTCCCACCTGAACCACCTGGATGGAGGATGAAGGGCCCAATCAGGAGCCTGTGAGGAGGAGGAAGAGGAGGAGGAGGAGGAGAAGGAGGAGGAGGGGGAGGAGCTACAGCTGTCCAAGGACCAGGAAGCCTCTGCATTGGTCAGTCTGATCACAGCTGGACAGTAAAAGAACTCTGAAGGTACTGAAGGTCTTTCCTCTGCTGCATATTGGCTGACTGGAGATGCTGTAAGTGAGACTCCACCCACCATTGCTGCTGGGGGGGCAATAGTGAGCCAGGTGTTGTGTTGTTGTTTCTTTCTCAGAAAAAAAGTGTCTCTGTTGTGTTGAATGTGCAGAGAAAAAAGGCCGGACTGACGCTGCTGGAGGCAGCAGAACTTCTCCTGTTCCTGACAGAGCTCCAAGCAGCAGCTTCCCCAGAGAAACACACAAATTGAGAGTGAAGACACGTCAGCTGATCTGCAGCAGATGGTTCCGCAGGTCAAGATAAGCTGTTCGTCCTGCAGAGTCGACAGCCAACCAGCCAGTCAGCCAGGCAAAGGTCACAGAACACGGCAGAGATGGAGGAGATGAACACAAACATGTTGAAACAACAGAGGTCTGCAGCAAGAGTGTTGGCAGTCCAGACTCACATCTTCATCATGATTGGAATCATCTTCACTTATTATCTTGAAATAACCTGGAGTGCCTGGAGTTTGAGGGCTTGAGTGAAAAAATATTAATTACCCCCCAACAATTGCAACGTAGATCATATTTTCATAAACACGTTTTTGTCTGTGCAGTAGCTTTTTTTTTTTTTTAATGAATCCATTTTTACGGTTTGCTTCAGATCCAGTGAGAGTCAGACTAAGTGGGCGGGACTTGGACCGTGATGGGCAAAGTAGGGCTCAGCAGCAGCAGCAGTGGGTGAAAGTGCCCCCTACTCTCTCCAACCCCGGTCCAAGGGATGGGACGGGCAGCCTCCAGAACCGGTTTGGAACCAGTTCAGATTAACCCTGGGCCAGGCTGGGAGCAGCAGAGCCCTGCAGCCTGGCGCCTGCAGCAAAGCCTATAAGCAGATCAGCTGTCAGTTCAGCGTACAACAGCAGAGCAGCAGACGCACAAGACGAGCCACACACACACACACACACACACACACACCCTCACACACAGACACACACACATGCACGCACGTACACACGCACGCACACAGACACATACACACACACACACACACACACACACACACACACACACGGCTGGTGTCCGCTGCAGGAAGTGGAGACCCACAGGGACCTCTGGCCCCGCTCACCTGCAGGTGAACACTTCGAGCACCTCCCCCCTCCTCGGCAGGAAGTCACCTTACCCCGCATTTCCCATTCCCTCAGTGCTGACATCATCAGCTGACTCCACCAGGTGTTGCGGTGCAGTGGGTGACGGACCGAGGTTGCCAGGCTGGGATGTGTCTACGGCCAGGAGCTGCCAGGAGGGATGGATGGCAGGCTAACAAACAACAGGCTAAAATCAAAAGCAGGGCCAGCGGCACCTCCTCCACCACTGGAAGACAAACCAGCGCCACCTTCTGACCTCACCAGGAGCCAGATTCTCCTGGCACAGAGCGGAGGTTAAAAAATGAGTAGAGGGCTCCCTCTGCTGGTCGAGAGCGGCACTAGTCCCGTCAGAAGAAGTAACCAGGCAGAATGATGACGATCACACAGCAGTGCGACAACAGCTCCATAGTGGGCTTGGAAACATCACCACCACCTCCTCCTCCTCCACCTCCTCCTCCACCACCACCCCCACCTCCTCCACCTCTCATAATGTCCTTCTATAGTCCTGTAGTCGTTCACTGCTTTCATATATATATATATGTATATATATATATACTTATATGTACATTTATTTTTTACATATGTAACATATATCATGGGTTAGATATACACAGTGTATTTACAATATATAATTTTAAAAAACGGTCACGTGACAACAGCGACGACTCTGTCGGAGTGAAAAAATGTAAACGTAATTTGACAGAGACGCCGCTGTCCTGTGAGCAGGCAGCCAGTAGAGGGAGCTGTTGTCCCGTCGGTCGGTTTGTCGGCTGCAGAAGAACAACTACCAGTAGTTTTTCAATTACTGCTGTGTGTTCTTGCCTCTTTTATGCTGTTAAACGGCAGAAAACAGAGCAGCAGCCGCAGAGATAAAACCCCTCTGGTCATCATCACCCCGGAGTGATACTGTGTCACTCCCAGTGACTGATGGGATATTTAACTGGGGCACTATTGATTGCCCCCCCGCCCCACCCCCCCACCCCCCCATCATCAGCCACTCTGGGGAGGCTCCCACACCAAGACGCCAATCATCATCCCTGCAGAAGAGCTGGCTTAAGCCTCTGGTGGTCTGGTCCAGAAGAGCTCAAAACCTTCTGGCAGGAGGGCAGGAGGAGTTTCACCCTGTAGATGAGATCAGTCAGGAGCACCTGGAAGACCTGGAACACCAGGAACACCAGGAACACCAGGAGCTGAACTCCAGTGTGTCCAGAGGTCAGTCAGCAATAGAAATCTGTGTGTAGGGTACAATCTAGAAGAATCAAGAGGTTTCTTGTGTGTGTGTGTGTGTGTGTGTGTGTGTGTGTGTGTGTGTGTGTATGTGTGTGTGGAGTCATGCTAACAGCTGCACTCTGCTCAACACACTGATGCTGTGTGACAGTTGGAAAGCTGCCAGTTGTGTTGAGGCACATTACACACGGTGGAACCTGCGTTTACACGCATTGCTCACACACACACGCACACACACACACACACACACACACACACCGCTCACGCCCACACTGCGTACACACTGAGCAGGACCATGAACACACCCCGCTGCTGCCACTGCCGTGTGCAACGTGTTTCTCTCCTCCAGTGACAAACATCTGTTGTCGTCCGACGAGACAAACTGCAAGTGAGCGCGTCAGCAGGCCGCTGCTGTGGTGACACACTCTTCTCACCCGTAGGGGGCAGTAAGGAAGGGAGGCTTGGGCCACTGACTCAGTGGCTCTCGGCGATGAGTCACATCAGCACGGAAATGTCCAGAATTCAGATTTAACAGCTTTGAACTACTGTGTGTGTGTGTGTGTGTGTGTGTGTACAGTGCTGCTAAACATCAAGTGCGGTGCAGTGACAGGCAACAGCAACAAGCATCTTGTGTTGTTCTTTATTTTCTTCTTCTTGTTTCAAAATGTTGAAAAGTTCCCTCTCTGAAAATTCTCCCAGGTCTGGGGCCACGCCCCCAGCCGAGGTTTGGCTCCGCCCTCTCAGTTGCAACCTTGCTTCTGGCAGGAGGCTGTTAACAGCGGGCTGCTGTGGCGATGTGAGGCTGCTCCACTGGAGTCCAGGATGGAGAAGCAACACCTGGGCAGGAACCCTGGTGGAACCGCCTCCTCTCCGCCATCCCCACTGGGGAGCACAGCTGATTGGCTCTCCCATCACCACAGGCGGGGATTTCACCCTTTAAGCTGCAACCTTTAGCAGCAGCCTATAATTAGCCGCCTTGCTGCTAGCTGGTGTGTGTGTGTGTGTGTGTGTGTGTGTGTGTGTGTGTGTGTGTGTGTGTGTGTGTGTGTGTGTGTGGGGAAGGAGATGTTCCACATTTCTCTGGGCCACCGGTCTTCTGAGGGATGTTGTCTCCTCCACGTCTCAACCTGTTTACCATGGTGTCTCCAGCAGCTGCTGCACCAGCTGATCACTGGCAGCCTGGTTGGAGCCTCGTGGGGCTCCGGGCTCCCGAAGGGCCCCAGTAATTAGCCGCTCGTTCCGTTCCGCCGTTCCAAACCGCCGATGAATAAAACATCAGCGACACGCTGCGGTCGCAAAACATTTCAAATTCAATCAAAACAGCCTCGCCTGTCTGTGACCAGCGAATGACCAGCATCTCTGCTCACCCGACCAATCAGGGCCCTTCAGGTGTGACAGAAGCTCATACCTGCAGCGTTTTTTTAGCAAATCAGATGAGATTCACTGGGACAGTCAGAGTCCTCTGAGGAGGAAGATTGGCCGTGGTGACGGGGACAGGAAGTTGCAGTGGTCCGTCAGCCTCCGCCCACCAGTGGGAACCCTGGAACTGCTACCAACCTCCTCCACTGTGCAGAGGGTGGATGTGATTGGTCTTTTTTTTTTTTTTTTTTTTTAAAGAGCCCCTCCTCTTTTACAATCGTTTGCACAACAGGACACATGAATTACTGCATCGTGCTCAAATACTACATCTAGTGCAGTGTTTCTCAACTGGTGGGTCGCCACCCAAAAGTGGGTCAAGGAGCTGTTTTTATTAGGTCGCAGCTTTGTGGGCAGTTTCCCCCTTTCTTACAAAAAGGTTTTGTTTTGTTTTGTTTTCTAAAAAATATACACTTACAGAGAAAATGTTGGTCATTTATTTTGCAGGACACACAGTTCAGTTCAATCACTTATTGACCGGACATGAGAAAAAGTGGTCTTATTGAGGAGTTGTGTTGTTGACACTGAGACTCCACCAGTAGAGAACCACTGCTCTGGAAGATCTATTAAAAAAAGACTTGCAATTAAGTTACAAAAAAATAATAATAATAATAAAAAGTGCAATGAAATAACAAACAGGCAGTTCTTTCTTCTTCAGATGTTTATCCTTCCTGTAGTTCAGGATCAACACAAGATGCAAAACAGCCGTTTCATCTTCAACACTGTGTGTGTGTGTGTGTGTGTGTGTGTGTGTGTGTGTGTGTGTGTGTGTGTGTGTGTGTGTGTCCGCGCGCGCACCCGTCTCAGTGGTCTCTTCGCCTGTGATGTGCGCCGTTCGGCCAATGGGAGCGCGGCTGGGAGGAGCGCGGATGCACGGCACGGCACGGCACGCTCTTCTCCAGCCGCTGGAGTAGCACCGCACACAGGCAGGCAGGCAGGCAGGCAGGCAGCACCGCGTCCCCCGCTCGGTCCCGCACCCTCCGGTTTATGGATTCCACAGTTTTCCTCCAAGTGCAACAGCAGCTGGCGGTCTCCTCGACGCACTTCTACCAGGAATACTGCGTGGAGTTCCAGGTACGCTGCCCGCAGGCTGCTCTGCGCGCGCACTAGAGCCACGGACTGAGTGTGACTTTACTGCGGGGAGCTGCGCGCGTCGTGTTGCATGCTGATCTGGCTCTTCGCGCGCATTGTTGCTGCGCGCCGCCGCGCCGCGCCGCGCTGCGGTGCGCGGTGCGTGGTGCGTGCGTGTGTTGGAGGTTTAAAAAGTGTGGCCGGTGCGTGATGTGGTGCCGGTGTTTGGAGTTGGAGAGCCGCTGATCAGTGCAGTGGGATGGAGAAGAGCGGAGCCTCGGTCTCAAGGTGACTTTTAGAGCCGAGTGGCTCAGTTTGGAAGCATGCAGGAGCCCAGGAGCAGCAGCAGCAGGTGAGGAGGACATCCTGGAGATGGAGAGATGCATCGGCATGGATGGACGTCAGCGTCCAGCCAAGGAGAAGAAGAAGATTTCAATCATCAGTCGGTTTTTTATTTCAAAGCTGGATATCAAACTTGACATCCTCAGAGTTTTTCCGTCAAACAGCCGTTTTTCTCTCTGAGTTTTCTCTTCAGCGTCTGTGGATTTTTCCCAGAAAGCATTGAGAGAAAACCATCTCAGTCTCTGATGTTCCTGCTGCGACTCCTTTGGTTTTCTGATCCTGCGTTGAGTCTGTTGGTCTTTCCTCTGACTGGGATTTAAAGGTCTGACCAGAGTCGTTTTCTCCCAGTGGCCACTGCTTCCTCCACTGTTTCCTCCAGTGTTTCTTCCACTGCTTCCTCCACTGCTTCCTCCAGTGTTTCTTCCACTGCTTCCTCCACTGCTTCCTTCAGTGTTTCCTCCACTGTTTCCTCCAGTGTTTCTTCCACTGTTTCTTCCACTGCTTCCTCCACTGTTTCCTCCAGTGTTTCCTCCACTGCTTCCTCCAGTGTTTCTTCCACTGCTTCCTCCAGTGTTTCTTCCACTGCTTCCTCCACTGCTTCCTCCAGTGTTTCCTCCACTGTTTCCTCCAGTGTTTCTTCCACTGTTTCTTCCACTGCTTCCTCCACTGCTTCCTTCAGTGTTTCCTCCACTGTTTCCTCCAGTGTTTCCTCCACTGCTTCCTCCAGTGTTTCTTCCACTGCTTCCTCCAGTGTTTCTTCCACTGCTTCCTCCACTGCTTCCTCCAGTGTTTCCTCCACTGTTTCCTCCAGTGTTTCTTTCACTGTTTCTTCCACTGCTTCCTCCAGTGTTTCTTCCACTGTTTCTTCCACTGCTTCCTCCACTGTTTCCTCCAGTGTTTCTTCCACTGCTTCCTCCAGTGTTTCTTCCACTGCTTCCTCCAGTGTTTCCTTCACTGCTTCCTCCACTTTTTCTTCCACTGCTTCCTCCACTGTTTCCTCCACTGCTTCCTCCACTGCTTCCTCCACTACTTCCTCTAGTGTTTCCTCCACTGTTTCCTCCACTGCTTCCTCCACCGTTTCATCCATTGTTTCCTCCAGTGTTTCCTCCAGTGTTTCCTCCACTGCTTCCTCCACTGCTTCCTCCACTACTTCCTCTAGTGTTTCCTCCACTGTTTCCTCCGCTGCTTCCTCTACTGTTTCCTTCACTGCTTCCTCCACTGTTTCCTCCAGTGTTTCCTCCAGTGCTTCCTCCACTGTTTCCTGTTGCCCGGCCATGTGTTGGCTCCACCCTCTGAGACAGCCTTGATTTTATATTGGACTGACAGCCGCAGTCTTGAGCAGGAGGCTGCAAACAGAGGGCTAAATCTGGTGTGAAGCTGCTCCACTGCATCCAGACCGTCAGACTCAAGAGAATATGAAGACTCATATATAAAGCTCAACAGTGAGCTCAACACTTTTAAACTGTGTGCTCCTCAGCGCCTCCAGCAGGATGATACAGAGGATGCGGCTGCGTGGCTCCGTCCCCTCAGTGGCTGCTCGCCGTCTCCTCCCACTAAACCAGGAAGTCTGGCTGGTGCGGTGGCGGCCGTCGTGGACTCTGTCCACAGAAGACGGCCGGGCGCGGCACCGCTAATCCGTCACCCTTCCTCTGACATCCCAGCCAGCTTCCTGCGGCTCCTCTCTCCCTCCAGTTTCCACCTGCTATTTTTAAATTGCTTCACAGGAAGAAGAAGAAGAAGAAGAAGAAGAAGAAGAAGAAGAAGAAGAAGAAGAAGAAGAAACGTCTTTCATTACACTGAATGTCTTGTGTAATTTGAATCTATTAATATCCACCTCTGCAGCTGCACTGCATCACTGGAAAACAGTTTGCTTTTTAACGATCTGTGCGCTGAACAACAAAAATCTTCACTATATTTTTTTCTGTTAATTCATTTGAAATTGAAAATTTGAACTTAAAAACACAACGACTTTCAAAGTTGAGGGGTTTGGCCCCCTAGTGGGCTTTAATGAAACTGCACTCAGAGTTTAGTTTACTTTGAGCAGAACCGCTCTGAGAAATCTGTGGTGGCGTATTTTATCGTGCAGCTTTGAGTTGTTTTGAGTGGTGCAGTTCGGTGGTTGGATGGAACGTCTTCGGGCTGCTCTGATTGGCTGACAGCAGCCAGAGGTCAGCCGACGACCTCTGAGTCACAAACTCATGAATCAAAAGCAGAGCAGACAGATGTTGCGTGTCTCTCGACAACAACACACAACGCACTGTGTGACACACACTCGAGGTCCCTGTGGCAGCCAATCAGTGAGCTTTGAGCTTTTCAATCATCACCAGGCCGAATCGGAAAAAAGAATGAAGCAGCTGCAGAAAATCACAACTGAAACAAACGAGTGTGTGGCTCGGTCAGAGGTCAGAGGTCAGCAGTGCTGGAGGGTAAGAGGGGGGTGCGAGTTCCTCTCTGACGAACCTTGAACATCCAGAAGCTCTCAGGTCGGAGCCGACCGGCCGGTTGCCAGGTTCGACTCGCTGGTTGCCAGGTTGTGTCCTGCCACGGACCCAATCATTATCGTCATCATCATTATCATCATCACCACTATCATCCTCTTCATTCTAATCGTCATCATGCTCAAGTTGTCTCTCTCTCCCTCCAGATGAAGTCGACTCAGGTGGACCAGAGTCTCTTCACTGACAGCTACTGCAAGGTGTGCAGCGCTCAGCTCATCTCCGAGTCCCAGAGGGTCGCCCACTATGAGGTGAACAACCCGCTAAACCTCTTTCTCCTCCACCTTCTTGTCCTCCTCCTTTCCTTCCACTTCCTCCACCTCCTCCTTCTGCTCTTCCTCCTTCTCCCCTTCCTTTTCCTCCTTCTCCTCCACTTCTTTCTCCTCCTCCTTCTCCTCTTCCTTTTCTTCCCCTTCCTTTTCTTTCTCCTCCTCCACTTCTTTCCTCCCTCGTCTTCCTCTTCCTGTGAGCTCAGCTGTTGTGTCACAACCGCAGTAGAGGCTCATTATCACCAGAACACACCTGGCTGTTGTGTTCAGCAGGGGGTCTTGGTGGAGGGGGCGGGGCCTGGCTGTTGGGAGGCTGAGGGTGTGAAGCACTTATGTTTGACCAATCAGAGGAGAGCCATCTTTAGCTGTGATCTGATTTGGCGGCGACCGTGGTCGACGCCCACTGACTGATGACAGACAAGACTCCGCCCACACACAGACGCCGGCAGGCTGAACAGGAAGTCCCGGACAGGAAGTGACCTCCCAGCAGGCTGCTGCCGTCAGCTGACCAACCACCAGTGCCAGCCACCTGGTGGGCGGAGCCTAACGACCTGGGAGCCCCTGGCTGCAGCTCCTGATTGGCCTTCTAAAGACGTCTGACACCAGCTGAAAGTGTCGGCGGCGGCGCTGCTCAAGTCCTGCCTCCTTCCAAACTAATGTGGGAACTCACAGGAGGAAAAAAAAAACTTGGCAAAGTTTCCTCGACGTCATCTCATCCCTCTCCTGCTCAGCTCCCCCTGCAGGGCGTCTCGGAGCTCGGTGGCGGTGGCGGCGGCGGTGGCGATGTGCTATTTAAAGACGGCGTCCGGCGATAACAGGAGGCTGCTCCAGGGCGACGTGGGAGACAGGAAGTGGCCGTGCCAACCCCCATCAAATATTCATCCTGTTGTTGTGTGGCAGATGCACAAGGCGGCGCTTTGGCCTGTTGCCTGCCGAAAGTCTGAGGAAATATCGGCATCGTCTTCCAGCGGCGGCGGCGGCGGCGAGGCTGTAATGCGTCGTGACGTGTTTGGGTCACAGAGACGGCGGCAAAATAGTCAGAAAAAACAAAACATAGCAGAAAAAAACTCCAGCCGGGAAATTAAAGATGCACAAAGTTTCTCCTCCCGGAGGAGGAGGAGGAGGAGGAGGAGGAGGATGTCTCACTAAACCTCCGTGACACTCTTCACATTTTGCTGCGAGCGCCAGAGGCCCTGATGAGACGACGGAACACCGGTGAGAACAGCCCCCCCGACCCCTCACCCCCACCATCCTCACCCCTCCACGTCCCCTTCCAACTCCTGGAAGTGATGATGGTGGCGGCGGGGGGGGGGGGGGGACTTTCCACTGATCCACAGGAGGATCAGAGCCGATCGCCGCTTCAAAAGGCTCCTCTGCTCGTGCTGCTAATTTATGCCAGCGAAGGAGGAGGAGGAAGTGACCTCGCAGGAGTGGTGAGGCGGAGCAGCGCTGGAGGGGGAGGAGGAGGAAGAGGAGGAGGTGGAAGAGGAAGAGGAGGAGGAGGTGGAGCACACCTGGAGCCCACCTGGCCTCTGTCTCTCCATCAGCCCTCCAGAAGGTCTCAGGAGTGTTTGGAGAGCAGCTCCAGGTTTGGCTGAGAGGACCAAGGAGACCAGGGGGCCCTGCAGGATCTCCTCAGACCTCCAAACCTAGATGGAGGCAGTCAGGGGGCGTGAAGGTCGACTCAAGGAAGCAAAAGGAGGACAGAAGTGCAGCGTCCAGGACGTCTGCACACAGCAGGATGCACTTTTCCGTTTTTTCTGTCGCTCACACTGAAAGTTCACTTGCAGGTTTGAGCAATTTGACTCGAGCGAAAACGACGGGGGAGGAGCTTCTCAGCCAGAACCGGCAGTTGATTGGCTGCGGTAAATGCCGACCGTTCACACTCGACTGGAGCCGTGTCGGCGGCGCCTCGAGTGGCCAAACGGAAATGTCAGTGATTATTCAAACATTCCTTCCGCTAATCGGCGGAACGTGATGGGAACGTCGGCCGCAGTGGTGGGAGGAGTCAGAGATACAGGAAGTGGCTGTGAGAGCCATGGCTGCTGCCTCTGGAGGAGTTCAAACTCTGCCACGTCCTCCTTAAAAATCTCCAGAGAGAAACGTTTTTTTTTTCAACCATTCAAAATCTGTGCGGACCAATCAGCATCCTTTTGGGGTGGAAGAGGTGGAGCTTAGAGCATCACTCCAGGATGCTCCAGGATTCCTGGTTAATTTCAAAGACACCAAAATTCCAGAGTGCATAACAGTGGAACTTCAGAGTTATGAGCTGGGAAATTCAGTTGGTGTCAGATCTTCTTAGAACCTCCTGAGATCTTCTTAGAACCTTGTGGAATCCTCCTGAGATCTTCCTGGGATCTTCTGAGAACCTCTTGAGATCTTCTGGAGACTCTTCTGGAGACTCTCCTGAGAATCTACTGAGATCCTCCTGAGATCCTCCTGAGACCTTCCAGAGATCTTCCAGTGCTTCTCCTCCTGCTGCTACATCAAATCAGCATGAATAGTTTTGTTGTAGCTTCTCCTGTGATCCCACACGGCCTCGACGCTCAGGCCGGGAGCAGCAGCGTCCGCTATTGACGAGCTCATCTGCATTTTTCCGCAGCTGCTCAGTTTGACCTTTGTGAATATTGATCTTTGGAGGAGAGGATTAGTGGAGCGGAGAAGCTTAGAGCAGCTGAACCAGGCCACACACACACACACACACACACACACACACACACACACACACACAATGGTGCTCCATCATGTGTAAATATGTGTAAAGTCACAAGCACAGCCAGTTCAACAGTGACGGTGTTTAGACAGACAGCTAGACAGACAGACAGGCAGACAGACAGGCAGGAAATGAGGAGTGGAGGAGATGATGAGAAGACTCTCACATCAACACTCACTTCATGAGAAATCAGGTTGAAACCTGCTGATGAGAAGAAGAAGAAGAAGAAGAAGAAGAAGAAGAAGAAGAAGAAGAAGAAGAAGAAGAGCACATCACCTCTTCAGGCCTGAAGGAGCTCCGCCCACTTGTCTACTGCTGAGTAGACCACAGGAAGTGCTTGTGGGCGGAGATGCCGTCAGTGATGCTGACAGGAGGCGACATGCATGCTGGTTTCTCAGGGAGGATTGTGGGTAAAAAGCCGAGGAGCCTGTCGTTTCTGGTCAGGAGCTCTGGTCAGTGGTCACTTCCTGCCCTGCTTCTCAGGCTCCGCCTGCTGGCCACTTCCACCTCCCGCTGCCGGCTTCAGATGAAATCTTCTCGACAGTTGGACGGATGATTATTTCAATTTGGCTCCAGTTTTTCCCTCAAACGCCAACAGAAGACGAGTGGAGGAGCTTCACGCCAGATGGTGTCACGATCACTCCGAGCCCCACAGAGACCTTGAGAGCAGAAGTCATAGCTCCCCTCCTCTGGTGAAGGTCTCCTCCTGGTCTCCAGCCGCTGAAGCTCCTCCTGGTTGCTACCAGGCTGCTAGAAGATGCGGAAAGACAATTAATAATTGATGTTGTTGTGGGTAAAGCAGCAGGAGGATGATGGTAAACAAGACGCTTCCCGTCAACAATCACTTGTTGTCCACAGCAGAAAGTCCTGCTGCTCGCTCGCCCCTTAACGTTTCTCTCTCTCTCTCTCTCGCTCTCTCTCTCTCTCTCTCTCTCGCTCCCCCACCCCCCCTTCCTGCAGAGTCGGAAACACGCAAACAAAGTGCGGCTCTACTACATGCTCCACCCAGTGGACGGCGGCTGTCCTGCCAAGAAGCTGCGGACAGATAATGTAAGTCAGCACGATCCACCACCACCCACCAATGCTAATGTTAAGCTAAGCTAAGCTAACCAGCCAGCAGTGTAACATATGTAGCATAGTGGAAGGCACAAAGTTTAAAAGAAGTGAAAAAAAATACATGCATACAAACATTTGTATGTGCACATATATGCATATATATACATATGTATATATCTATCTATCTATACAGATAGATAGATATGCAACAGCATATATATGTGTGTGTGTGTGCAACAGCAGCAACACTCTCAGTGTGAGTCTGTGTGTGTCAGTGGGAACTAAAGTAACGAGTTCTGGTCATATTTGTGGGAACCATCTGTGGTTGTGTAATGTTGTTCCACAAGACAACGCTGTGTGTGTGTGTGTGTGTGTGTGTGTGTGTGTAAGAGAGTGAAAGAGTGAGTGAGAGTGAGACGATGAGTGGCTCCACTGGTCCGAGGCTTCAGTCACAGTCTCATCTTCACACACACACACACACACACACACACACACACACACACACACACACTCTCACAGACACACACACACACACACACACAGTTGTGTTAGGTGGTGTTGCTGTTGTGGAGAGGGAGTGGGGCAGAAGGAGGTGAGTAGGAGATGATGGGAGGAGGAGGAGGAGATGGGGAAGTGAAGGTGGGGGGGAAGAAGAGGACGAGAAGAATGAGGAGGAGTGAGAGGAGGAATAGGAGAAGTAGGAAAGGAGGTGGGGGAGGAGGAGGAGGAGGAGGAGCACCTTAATTACACAGACATGATGCCAGCGGGCGGCGCTCTTAAGGTGTCCTGCTCTAAAAATAGTGCAGCGGCAGCCTGGCTGCCGTTGACGGCGTGCGGCAACGGCAGCGGCGTGCGGCAGCGGCGTGCGGCAGTGGCAGCGGCAGCGGCGTGTGGCAGCGGGTACGGCCTGCGGCGGCAGCGGCAGCGGCAACGCGGCGTCCGGACCCCACTGAGCTGATGCTTCCTGACAGGCCAACACGCTGGCGGTCATGCCAGTCGCCGCGGTAACCTGCTGTCTGCCGTGGCCCTGGGCTCAGCGCAGGGCCGGGAGACGGAGGAGGGCGTCTGCAGGGGGTTCATTCCTCTCTGCTCCACCGGGGGGCATCACGTGATTTCAGCTCGTCACACTTCAGGGGTAAACAACAAAACCACAAGTATCAGGCCCCGCCCCCTTCCCAACACTGGCCCCCAGCCAAACAGCAGCAACCAGCCGCTGCTGCCGGGCTACAGTTGCCGAGCTCATTTCTGATGTCTGTTTGGGAACAAAGCAGTTCAAACCATGTGAACCACAGACTTTCTTTGAAAGCCTGTCTTAAGTTATGATTGACCTCTAATGGCCTGTGAAGGTCATGACCCCAAGCACTGCAGGAGGGAGGCCTCCTTCATTTTTCTGAATGAAAGTTGGCAACGCTACGCTGGACGCTAACGCTAACACAGCCAGCTAACACAGTAAGGGGCCATTTGCGAAAAACCTGACATCTAGTGGTGAATCCACCGTATCGCAACGTCAGGTTACGAGTTCTCAACTTAAACATTGCCATTTTTGTGTTTCCAAACACATCAATTGTAGCCACACAGTCTGGACTCATGTTAACATCAGTGTAGCTGTAGGATTAGCATAGCCGCTGCCCTGCCTGGCTCCGGCCCCGAGGGGCACCCTTCTTCTCCCGGTTGTGTTGTGACACAGTTTTTTCAAAGTGTCTGCAGCCGGCCAGCCTGCTGCTCAATGTGAAGGTCATCCTGTGTGTGTGTGTGTGTGTGTGTGGCGACACTGGCAGCCAGTTGTGTGTCTGTTGTGTGCATCGGCTCGTGTTTGCGCTCGGCTGGCCACCAATAGAGCCTTTAGTCTGCAGCCTCTCCTTTCTTATTGCAGGATTCCCCTCGCTGGCCTATTTCTCCTCTGTGTGTGTGTGTGTGTGTGTGTGTGTGTGTGTGTGTGTGTGTGTGTGTGTGTGTGTGTGCGCGCCGCAGGCGACATGTTCACAGTGTATCCTGACCTACAGATTTAGCCTGGGAATGATCCTGTAGCGAGGAGGCATCAGGCAGAGCTGCTGGGCCGGGCCCACAGCTGCAGCCAGGGGGCGCTGGAGGCAGCACAACATGATGCTGTGCTGTGTGTTACACCACTCTGTCTGGATCCAGACAACAACGTGAGATAATGATGCCTAATGTGGTTTGGATTCACGTTGTTGTGTTGTTGTTGTTTTTTGC
>NW_027466068.1:1492500-1497500 GCF_046127955.1 Nelusetta ayraudi | reverse complement strand
AGGAGGGGAGCTGCTGGTGTGATGCTGCAGGTCTCAGCTGCTGGCGAGGTTCTGGAAGCGGTTCTCCTGGTTCTGCTCCTAGGAAAACCTATCCTGGAGGTGTCAGCGTGCTCGCTGCAGCGCCCAGGCTAACGACTCTGAGTTGGTTGACCAGGTGTCATCATCGCGCTGATGATGATGATGGTGATGATGATGAGCGAAGAGTTTCCAACAGGCCCCTTCACACCACCCTCCTCTTCCTCCTCCTCTTCCTCCTCCTCCACTGCCTGACCTCCAGCACTTCCTCGCTCTCCTCTCGGCTCGCCACAACAGCCGAAGCCTTGGGCCTGACTCTGAAGATTGCTGCTATTTGATGAAATATTCAGCGGCTCCCATACAGGCGGCGTCTTGTTGCCATCGTTGTTGTTGCTGCTGCTGTTGTTGTTGTTGTTGTTGTTGTGTACTGGCCGCTGGCGTGGAGAGTGCTGGAGGAAGCCATTAGTGCCACGTCGTGTGACTGGGCGGAGCCAAACCTTCAGACGGGGGTCGGACGCTGACGGGAGCTCGGCTCTTATCTGCTGTTAAAACCCAACACTGTAAAAGATTGATGGTTGTGTGTTGTGTGTTTGTCCGGCAGACACACAACACACTGTCCCATTTACTGCTGCAGCATGACGGCCTTGTGACTCACACAACAGCACGAGAAAAACTCATTACAGGACTACTTCCTGTTCTTTTATGGACGAGCGAATCGTGAATCTGAAGACGGTTGTTAGGAAGATGGAATGCAGGAAGTACTCAGGAAGTACTTAGGAAATACTCAGGAAAAAATTAGGAAATAAGACGCACACAAGAAGTACTCAGTACTCAGGACATACACAGGAAATACACAGGAAGTACTCATGACAGACACAGGAAGTACTCAGAAAATACTCAGGAAGTACTCAGGAAATACTCTTGAAGTGTTCAGGCACTGATTAATAACCAAGTCAGAATGACATTAAAGGGCCCATCTGTCACTTTAGAAGGCGCTGAGTCAGCATTACATGGAATTAGAAATACCTTCCGCATGGTCGTATTTTTTTTTTTACAGAAAATAATATTTTTATTTCATAATAATGGTGTATTTTTTGCTGAAAAGAATGTTTCAGTCCAGAAGGGGCAGCTGCTCAGGGATTGGTGGGTCTCACTCTGATGAACTTCAGGAACCAGGAATTCGTCGACTTATTTTTTTAAATTATGGCGTCTGACCATTAGAGGGAGCTACATCTTCCACACCAGGTCTTTAATCCAGGACTGGAAGTAACTTCCAGGCTGTTTTTGATGTCATGCTACCTGTGTGTGACAGTCGCTGGTG
Source organism: Nelusetta ayraudi (assembly GCF_046127955.1). Taxonomy (NCBI): domain Eukaryota; kingdom Metazoa; phylum Chordata; class Actinopteri; order Tetraodontiformes; family Monacanthidae; genus Nelusetta; species Nelusetta ayraudi. Next base: position 1,496,164 of record NW_027466068.1, on the reverse strand, counting down.
TTATTGCTGCCTTTTTCCTGTCGGCTTCTGTTTCAGCTGCTCATTGAACAGCTCTGAAGCAGCCGATTGGCCATTTAGGTCAGGTGACACGGATTAGAGGGACTCCCAGCCGGGATGGAAACACGAGCCTCGAAAATGAAAGAGGATGAGATGAAACAGCGCCACCCGACACCCGGCGGTGATGGCCGGCCGTGACAGTAATGGGCGGTTCTGTTGTGTCAGCGGCGGCTCGTGTAGAGCTGGACCGGAACCAACCAGTGGGCGGGGTCAGGGGTCCGCTGTCAGCTTTCCAGGAACATTATCGTTGGCCGAGAACTTTCACCCCCATCAGAGCCATGAATTATGGAGCAGAGCCAGGAGACGCTGCACACACACACACACACACACACACACACACACACACACACACACCCTCCAGCAGCTGATCTGAAGAGACACCCTGGGGTAGATCCCCAAAGAAGGGCGCGCAGCGCTAAAATGCGGCACATTTTGCGGCCGCAATCTGCGCCACAGATGCGGGGAACCACAAAGGTTTTTGCGCTAATGACATGCAGGCGCAAACACGCCCACGAATGCGGCACCTGAAACAGGTGCGAATGTTGCGGTCTGGCAACCTGAGAGCAGTTTGCGCCAAAGGTTGTGGTGGTGAGTGCGTGTGTTTGACAGTGAAACCCCTGCGAGGATAAACGCGCTCCTGTGCTCCTGGCATTACGATGCCTCCTCCGTCTACCAGACTGCTGCCATAATGGAAAGAAAGTCAAGACCCATTAGTCACCAACACCTGAGTACCATTTGTATTTTTCATAGCCTATCTAAAATATTGGCATATATACTGTTAGTCTATGCCGATCTATATATAAGATTTGGGGAGCCATATTTATATTTCAGGCTTTTCAGAGAGGAAAGTTTCACTCAGAAGCCAGAAACACTTGGACAGACAGAAGCTGCGCCTGGTTCTGGTTCTGGTTCTGGCTGGCGGTGTTTGCGTCTGTCAAACTGCGTGCGGACACGAGCGCAAACTCTTCCTGGATCTGCCGCTGTTTGAATGAGGCATGTTTGCATAGAAGGACACGCAGAAGGTGTGTCCTTTTGCGCGTAATGACTCATTTCAATACATTCAAATGAGTCTGGCGCAACCCTGCTGCTACTTGCGCCTCGGCACATTTTGCGCCGATTTTCACGTTTGCGTCCCCTCTGTGGATCAGAAACACCGTTTTTGGCGCTGTTTACACGGATTTTCTGGCGCAAAAGCCGCGCAATCGCTTTGTGGATCTACCCCCCTGTCTTTTATTGTCTGGATTATAGACTCTCAGTTCTGGAAACCAGCCTGCTGTGACCTCACAAAGGGCACTGACACCTCTCCCACATCAGTGGCCACACTCCCAGCCCAAGTGTTTGTTAGCTCCGCCCTCTGAGACCACCCAATGTAGGAGGTCAGACATCCAAGCGTGCGTGGTTAGCAGAAGGCTGCAAATACCGGGCTAAACTCTAAGCTCAGAGAGTCTTTGGAGAATCAACACGCTGACCACGAAGTCTCCGTCCGCTGACCCTGCAGCTGCTGCAGGGGGAAGACACTCAACAGTCTGCTGAGTTTAGCCCACTGTTGTCAGCCTTCACAGATGTTCTTCCGGCGCCGCGGTCCGAGCAGAGTGGAGCGAACACGCACCATCTGTGTGCCGCTGGTTCATTTAGCATCACGCCCGGGAATGTGGACTGCCACCACCGCTTCCACCGTCCTGCGGACCAGTCATCCAGCCACCGGGGGCGCTGCCACAGGGTCTCAGGGTACCAGAGACTCACTGAGTCAGTGCGGCGCAGGACAAACTAGTCCAAATCTGTGGACTCGGCATGTCAAGAGAAAAGGAGAGAGGAAGTAGAGGAAGTAGAGGAAGGAAGGAAGGAAGTAGAGAAAGAGAGGAAGTAGAGGAAGGAAGGAAGGAAGGAAGGAAGGAAATAGAGGAAGAGAGGAAGTAGAGAGCTGTCACTGATATTAGATACACTATATTACCAAAAGTATTTGCTCACCTGCCTTGACTCACATATGAACTTAAGTGCCATCCCATTCCTAACCTGTAGGGTTCAATATGATGTCGGTCCACCTTTTTTGCAGCTATTACAGCTTCAACTCTTCTGGGAAGGCTGTCCACAAGGTTGAGGAGTGCGTTTATGGGAATATTTGACCATTCTTCCAAAAACACATTAGTGAGGTCACACACTGATGTTGGTGGAGAAGGCCGGGCTCTCAGTCTCCGCTCTAATTCATCCCAAAGGTGTTCTATCGGGTTCAGGTTAGGGCTCTGTGCAGGCCAGTCAAGTTCATCCACACCAGACTCTGTCATTCATGTCTTTATGGACCTTGCTTTGTGCACTGGTGCACAGTCATGTTGGAAGAGGAAGGGGCCCGCTCCAAACTGTTCCCACAAGGTTGGGAGCATGGAATTGTCCAAAATGTTTTGGTATCCTGAAGCATTCAAAGTTCCTTTCACTGGAACTAAGGGGCCAAGCCCGACCCCTGAAAAACAACCCCACATCATAATTCCTCCTACACCAAATTTCAGACTTGGCACAATACAGTCCGAAATGTACCGTTCTCTTGGCAACCTCCAAACCCAGACTCGTCCATCAGATTGCCAGATGGAAAAGCGTGATTCATCACTCCAGAGAACGCGTCCCCACTGCTCTAGAGTCCAGTGGCGGCGTGCTTTACACCACTGCATCCGGCGCTTCGCATTGCACTTGGTGATGTATGGCTTGGATGCAGCTGCTCTGCCATGGAAACCCATTCCATGAAGCTCTCTGCGTACTGTACTTGGGCTAATCTGAAGGCCACATGAAGTTTGGAGCTCTGCAGCAATTGACTGTGCAGAAAGTCGGCGACCTCTTTGCACTATGCGCCTGAGCATCCGCTGACCCCTCTCCGTCAGTTTACGTGGCCTACCACTTCGTGGCTGAGTTGCTGTTGTTCCCAAACTCTTCCATTTTCTTATAATAAAGCTGACAGTTGACTGTGGAATATTTAGGAGCGAAGAAATTTCACGACTGGATTTGTTGCACAGGTGGCATCCTGTGCTTCCACGCTGGAAGTCACTGAGCTCCTGAGAGCGACCCATTCTTTCACAAATGTTTGTCAAAACAGTCTGCATGCCTAGGTGCTTGATTTTATACACATGTGGCCAGGCCAAATGATTAGGACACGTGATTCTGATCATTTGGATGGGTGAGCAAATACTGTTGGTAATATAGTGTATATGTATACATATATGAGGAACATGCAGTCCAGTGTAATTGTTCCACTGCTGGTTTGTTGCAGTTTCCAAATTTTTTCCAAATTTTTCCTGCTGCTCATCCACTAATCTCTCTCTCTCTCTCTCTCTCTCTCTCTCTCTCTCTCTCTCTCTCTCTCTTTCTCTCTCTCTCTCTCTCTCTCGCTCTCCCTCTCTCTCTCCCTGGCTGCAGGCCTGAAGCGGAGCTACACCTGTGAGGTGTGCAGTGTCACCCTGAACTCGGTGGCCCAGTATCACGCCCACCTGCAGGGCTCCAAGCACCAGAACAAGTGAGTGAGGCGCCGCCGTTGCGGGATGGCGTGCTGTTGGAGTGGGGGAGGGAGGGGGGACTCACAGATGTTGTTGCGCTGCTGCAGGCGCTTCTCCACGTCGAGCTGCAC
>NW_027466068.1:1480000-1490000 GCF_046127955.1 Nelusetta ayraudi | reverse complement strand
CAGCTGCAGAGCCAGTCAGCCAGTCAGTCAGTCAGTCAGCCAGTCAGTCAGCCAGTCAGTCAGCAAATCAGTCAGTCAGCCAGTCAGCCAGTCAGTCAGCCAGCCAGCCAGCCAGTCAGCCAGTCAGCCAGTCAGTCAGCCAGCCAGTCAGTCAGCCAGCCAGTCAGCCAGTCAGTCAGCCAGCCAGCCAGCCAGTCAGCCAGTCGTCAGGCTGTTTGTCACTGGCTTGGTTCTAGTTGTCCTGGTCCTGGTTAATAATCCATCCATCCAATAGCAGCTTCCTCCTGAGCTCAGGGTCCAGGGGGTCTGCTGGAGCCCTGGACCTGGACCTGGACCTGGACCTGGACCTGGACCTGGACCTGGTGTTTCCATGTTGTTTTCTGTCCAGAATGGTTACTCTAGTTCTCTCTTTGATGACTTGTCAAAAAGATGGAAACGCAGCTACTGAGACAAACAACCATTCACACGCTCACACCTACAGATAATCTAGAATTCCCAATTCCTGATTTCTAATTGCAGTATTTTATATTGTAAACAGAAAAAAAAACTATTCAGTCAGTCATTCATTCATTGAGTGTGGTAGGAAGCTGGAGAACCCAGAGGAACCCAGCAGCTACTGAGAACCTGCAGCTCCACACAGACCTCCAGCCAGGTGGTTGGCTACGAGTCTGTACTTCCTGTTAGGGCTGGAGGGAGGTTGGGAGGGTGGGGCCACACTGTAGGCGTGTGGATGGTGGGTGGAGCCTCATTATGGAAGACCATCTGACCTCTCTGACCTTTTTGACCTCTTTGTTCTCCTGCAGCCTGAAGAACCAGATCTGTGTCCAGTGAGCTGCCAGCAGCCGGAGAGCCCTTGGATTGATGTCAGACCAGCTGACCTCAGCTCGTCCTCGGCCCCGCCTCCTCGCCACCTCCTTGTTCTTTTCCTGTTTCTGTTGTGCCGCTGCATCACCTCTGACCAATCAGGTTGTTTTGCAGCCTTGACCTCTGACCCCTCACGCGACCGCTCTCTCTCTCTCTTTCTCTCTCTCTCTCTCTCTCTTTACCTTCTATCCTGGCTGATTTTCCAAGAACAGAATAAAAAAAAAAAGCATGGATGGCCTAGACGATGTCTCCTCCTCCTCCTCCTCCTCCTCTCCTCCTACACCTCCCCCCTCCTCTCCCACGTCCTCCTCCTCTCCCTCCTCACCCCTCCTCCTGCATGATGTGTGAAAGGCTGCAGGGGGGAGTTTTTGTTTTTTAAACGTGGGACATGAGAGTTGTTTTTTTTCCCAGAGAAAATCTCTTCCTGTTTTGCTCCGACTTGAACGAGATGTTGTTGCGTATTTTCGTTTCTCTGAATTCATGACAAGAGGTGAATTATTGACGGCTTCCTTCTGTTTGCTCCTCGCCGCCATGTCGCAACTCAGCTGTGATGCTGCAAAAAACCAAAACCAAACCCTGTGCAATCAATCAGGACGTGGCCTGGACTTTGAATGAGGAACCATGTGCAGCTCGGCTGAAGGGAGCAGCAGGTCCTCCTGGCTGGAAGAATCATCTTCACGGGATCTTCTCAACAGCGACGCTGCTGATTTATGACGTCACACTTGGATGATTTTATTTTCTTCATGGCTTCTGCTCGGTGACGGAGCCGAGCCGCTGGGACTGAAAGACTGAGAGCTTCAGCAGGTGGATCCCTGCAGATGGATGGATTCCTGGAACCGTGGAGGTTCTCCAGGAACCGTCCACCCTGAGCAGCAGCCAGTTTACACAATCAGAGCCTCCACAACTCAGAGTGGCAGCAGAATTAAAGCCCCTCACTTCTCTTTGAGGCCGTTTATTTATTTTATTGTTGCTTATTCTTCTGTCTCACTTTTGCAGATTCTAGTTGTATGAGCAGCTTCATCTTCCGGCTTTTAGCCTCTCGCACGTCTGTATGGAAGAGCTGAGAGTCCAACAGGAAATATTCTAGAATTAGAATAAAGATAAAAATAAATATCCTGCAATATCCGGACAGGAGAGCTGAAATGGCGCCCCCTGTGTGTGAGATGAGCCGGTGAAGGTTCGCTGAGGGTCACCAGTATGTCTCTCCAGGACCTGGACTGTGGTTTCACTCAATATTAAAGATTTAATCTGTGTGTGTGTGTGTGTGTGTGTGTGTGTGTGTGTGTGTGTGTGTGTGTGTGTGTGTGTGTGTGTGTGTGTGTTGTTGGTCTCAGGGAGGACAGTGAGGCTCTACAACCTAACGGTAGAAAGAGTCTCAGTGTAGCTGTGATATTGTGAAGTGGTTTTACGAGGTACTACAGCTTTATGTATGTGTGTGTGTGTGTGTGTGTGTGTGTGTGTGTGTGCACGCACGACCTCTGAGCTAATGTAGCATCTTTGTCCTCTCGCGTGGACTCGCAGGCCGGCGTTGCACTAACAGGAAGTTTGGAATCAGGTTTGGTTTCCTGAAAACGTCTCGCAGGAAAAGCTGGACACTGTCGCTGGATGATGATGTCAGAGCTCAGGCTCCTCCCACCAAGACGTTTCTAGAAATGTGTGGTGTTTCGTTTTGCTTTTTTGATATTTTCTCTTTCTGTACCTGCACGTTTGATAATGGCATTGAGTTTGAAACAAAGACCTTCACAACCGTTGACTTTGTTCTCATTGGATGGGGTTCTTGGCCCCGCCCCCTCACCGCCGTCCTCGCTTTGTGCTCCGGGGTCATGTGCTCTGTTATGTGTGGGAAAACAATAAAGTGGAGTTTAACTAAAGAACACCGGCTTCTTGGTTTTTATCTTTCTTTAGTGTGAGAGTTGTTACAACAGCCCAGTTTCCAACCATCTGCTGAGAACCATCTGCTGAGAACCATCCGCTGAGAACCATCTCCTGACAACCATCTCCTGACAACCATCTCCAGAGAACCATCTCCTGACAACCATCTCCTGACAACCATCTCCTGATAACCATCACCTGACAACCATCTCCAGAGAACCATCTCCTGACAACCATCTCCAGAGAACCATCTCCTGAGAACCATCTCCTGAGAACCATCTCCAGAGAACCATCTCCTGACAACCATCTCCAGAGAACCATCTCCAGCCCATCCACCTTCCTAAACAGAGCCGCTGGAGCTGAGGTGGGTCTCCACCACCTTGTAGCCCAACAAGGACAACTAGTTAGAACAGGAAGATCTTCTCCATGTCCTCCTGCCCAGCTGCTCTTCCACAGACCTTGGTGGAAAGGCTAGTAGGACCAGAACAGCGCCGTCCTGTTAGCTTGGAGGAGGAGGAGCCTCAGAGCAGGTCGGTGGCGGTGAGTCATTAGAGTGTGAACATGATCAGACTGATTCCTGATGTTCTTGTTGCAGACCTCTTGGCTCACAGCTGCTGCTTGTTCACAGGAGTAGAGAGAAGAGCCCAGAGTTCCCAGAATTCTCGTGAAGGAACAGCGAACCCGACAGAATGAGGGTCAAGAGTTCCTTCTTTCAGGGGTGGCACTGAGAAGATGATGGATGGTAGAGTTTGGACCTTCTTCTCAAAGCCAAAGCTTGTGTTTCTATTTGACTTGTGTTTTTACCTCCCCACCCAGCAACACACACACACACGCACTCCTTCATGAAACCCGGCGAGCTGTGGTGAGGCCTGGATAGGAAGCAGCCTCGGCCAGGAGACACTGAATCACTTCCTGCTTATCAGAGACAAACAGAGCTGGTGGAGGAAAAAACTGCACCATTGAGAAAATGTTATCTGGGCTGCAGGAGTTTAATGAGCGGCTGGTGTCAGCAGGTCTCTCCAGGTGATGGATTACCTGCCTCAGCCTGAACCCGCTGGAGGACCTCCAGAGTCTCTGCCTCCTGTCTGTGTGTTTGTTTCAAGCTGGATGGTGGTCAGGGGGAGATGTTGCCCTGGAACCTCCTGCTGGACCAGAGTTCTGAAGGTAGCAGCCTGGAGAGGGGTCGGGGGTGGGGGAGTGTTTGAGCTGGGAGCTCCTGCTGGTCCTGGAGGATCACTGCAAGTCCATGATGGTCTGTCAGCTGATGATGATCACAATTCACAGATTTCTGTCCGGAACTCTCGATAAATATATGAAGCAGCAGCAAATGACTCAGTGACTCACTTTGATGCAGGTCATGTGATCATGTGATTAATATGAACGACGACGGGAAGACTTTGCCATCGCTGGTTTCCACCTCCACACTCACAGCCACACTGACCCCCCGGGACCCTGTTCTCCAGGGGGCGGGATCTGTCAGGACGGCTCAGTGTGTGTGTGTGTGTGTGTGTGTGTGTGTGTGTGTGTGTGTGTGTGTGTGCGCCTGCCAGTCGCAGCCTCCTCCTGTCGTGCTGCAGCAACTCTCACGCTAGCGAGGGCCAGCGGCACCGTGCAACACGCCACCTTGACCCCGCCCCCTTACCCCTGGGACACACACACACACACACACACACGCTCCTGTTTTTCCTCTGCAGTGCATCAATCAAGTCGATTCTTTTTCAATCTGCCAGACTGATTGTGAGCTGAACAGCGCCCCTCTCAGGTCACCACGACCAGCAATTCTGTTCCTCTTGTCGGCCACACAGGAACCTGCTGCAGGGTTTTTGAATTATCCATGCGAGATCTCGCAGGATTCATCAGAGTCGTGCTTGTCGTGACTCCAGACGTGCTGGTCAGCAGCGAGGAAGTGTGAAGTTGTGTTGCGTTGTGTTGTGTTGTGATGTGTTGTGTTGTGTTGTGTTGTGTTGTGTGTTAATGTGATGCGGCAGTGGTTACTCAGGCTGTTGTTTCAGGATAATCACTGCGGCTTTATCACCTCGCGCTCTGCTGCCGCTGACGCCGCTGACGCAGCCTCGTCCTCTGCAGCGAGGCCATGGCGTGTTCAACAAGTCCAATCACAGCGGCCCGCGCCGTGTTGCATGTCGAGGAGCACGCGACTGCCAGCGACACCTCCAGGCCACAGAGTCACGTATGCAAATGTGGCGGCCGACAAATGAATATTTCATCAGCCTTTCATCCTCCGTCTTCCATTTAGCTCCGAGCCAGCGTGCGCGCGCGTGTGTGTGTGTGTGTGTGTGTGTGTGTGTGTGTGTGTGTGTGTGTGTGTGTGTGTGTGTGTGTGCGTAGTGCACTTCAGGGAGACTCCTGGCCAACCTGGCAGGAGACGGAGACTCAGCGACTTGATCAAAGATTCATCAGGCTCCTCCCAGTTTGTACTCACACGTTCCCAAAAGTGCCGCAAAGTTAAAAACTGAAAAAAATAAATAAAATAAAACGAATAAAAAAAACACAGAAGCTTCGGCTGCATCATCCGACCAATCGCTGGTGTTTGCTCTGGAAAAATGATGAGAGCAGCATATCGTCATAGTTATAAATGAAATATTTATGTCCAAAAAAACCTCTTCAAAAGAGTCCGAAAATATGGACCCGCCCCCTTTCTGGCCCTCAGTTCTCACCTAGTAGTCCAGGTCACCTGCTGGTTATCAGCTGATCTCAGCTCTTCAGTTCTGCTGGATCTGGTCTGGGTTCCAGAAGGTTCCAGAAGAAGCCTGGGCGTCCGTTGACTGGTTTGAAGTCGCTGTTTCCATCCACGCACTGTTGCTGCCTGACCAGCAGAGGTCTCCCCTTGAACTTCTTCCACGTTCTTGAAGCCTCCTCCAGGTCCTCTGCTGAGCCTCCTCCTGGCTGAAGATCAGCTTCCGCTAGAACATCTCCAAAACCGACAGGACGCTGATCTCCAAGAGATTTCCGTCTCTCCTCTGGCAGACAGCCGGGGGGCGCTGGAGTCCTCCAGACTCCAGTCCATCCACCTGGTGTATCAGTGACCTCACTGCCCTGCTCAGGTTCATCTTTGTGAAACGTTCTCAATCAGCAGGTGTTTTGTCTCCACAAACAGGCTCATCTGGCCTGCAGAGGCCTCATCAAGCTTTCATGAGGCCTCGTTAATTATTTCTAAACGCAGTTCGTTTACAGTGATACGTTTCATTGGAGACATGGGACATGAAAAATGGATGCAGCACATCAGCCCCATTAGGAGAAAACAAGCCGAGAGAAAGTTCATCCGAGGAGCAACAACAGAGGCGAGAGGAGAGAGGACCTGCAGTATTTCAGCCTGACTGCAGGGGGCAGCAGGTTTAGAAGCAGCAAAAATTCAGGGCCGCTGACTGGGTAGATGAATGGGCGGAGTCACAGTGACGTCAACTGCTGGTTCTGCTGGTTCCTGGAGGCTCAGGGTTGGTTTCACGCTCAGCAGCGCCACCTAGAGCCTCGGACCTGCTGCTCTCAGGTTTGTTAGCACGTTGGCTAATTTCACAAAGCAAAGCAGAAGGTTGATTGTTGCTGCAGGAGGAGAAAGAAAAGAAAGCTGATGTAATTTGTTGGGTTTGAGGACAAATTGATTCTTGCAGAACCTACTGGGAGTTTTAGCTTTGCTGCACCTCATGAGGGTTCAGTTAGCCTAGTGGCTGCTCACCAACACTGCAGGGTGATGAAGATCAGCCTGGTTCCGCCTCCTGCAGTCAGAGTGTCGTCTGGTCAGGTCTGGTCCCGTCCAGTCCAGTCCAGTCTAGTTCAGTTTGGCCTGGTCTGGTTCAGCACTGGTTTGGTCTGGTTCAGTCTTGTCTGGTCTGGTGTAGTCTAGTCCAGTTCAGTCTGGTCTGGTCTGGATGCCTTAGTTCAGTCTCTCTTCTAGTCTGGTCTGGTCTGGTTCAGTCTTGTCTGGTCCGGTCTAGTCTAGTCCAGTTCAGTCCAATTCAGTCTGGTCTGGTCTGGTCTGCCTTAGTTCAGTCTCTCTCCTAGTCTGGTCTGGTCTGGTCTGGCCTCTTGTACGTGATTCGGTCCAGCAGAACTAGATCTGATGGCTCCTCTTACCTGCAACACCCACCAGCAGTTGATGAATATATATTGTTAATATTTGCCAATTGCCTCCATAAAATATTTATTCTGAGTTGAGTTTGGTTTTGGTCTTTCTGCTGTTTCATCTATAAAAACATCACAGAGCAAAGTGAAGCAGACAGGAAGATGAAACCTGATCACAGTACTGCGACATCTTCACTTTTATCTACCGCTATTATTTTTGTTCACAGCAGCTCGTAAGTCAGAAATATCCATAATGGATCAGTTTTGTCTTCTTCTGATGGTGAGAAGCCACTCGTTCCCGCTCATCATCACAGTCGCCTCTTCAAAGGAGAAGCATCTATTGTTCCTGGAAAACAAGCAGCGTTGGCTGTGTGTTGGAGAGTCCGCTCACGATGGAGCCAGTGGGACTGGGACCAGGGACCGGGCCTAAGTCCCGCCCCCACAGCTGTCAATCATTCACACCTGGTCCCAACAAAGAGCCTGAAGACGGTTTCTGTTTGCAGGCTCATCCTGCCGCAACGCCTGTGTGTGTGTGTGTGTGTGTGTGTGTGTGTGTGTGTGTGTGTGTGTGTGTGTGTGTGTGTGTGTGTGTGACCTGCATCCTATCTGAGGCGGGATGTGATGTTCGGCCCAGCTGGATTTAATGCCGTGTCGTCTGAGATGTCACCTGCGTCTCGCTGACAAATTGCTCCGGAGGAAAAAGGAAAATTAAAAAGCAGGAAGCTATGAAAGTGTTGCTCCTGCGGCTGAAGCTGCCCATCAATCTGGCCCGAGGCAATGCAGCACTCAGACAGCAGCCGGCCTCAGAAACCCTCCTCTTCAATAATGCAACCACACATTCAGGCTGCAAATTTGTTTCTCTTCAACAAAAAAAACAAGCAAAAAACAAAAAATGGTGGACTCCCAATGAAGGACTCCTGGTGCAGAACCCCTGGTAAAGGACTCCTTTTGCAGAACTCCTGATGAAGGACTCCCCATGCAGGACTCCCAGTGAAAGTCACCTGGTGCAGGACTGCTGGTGAAGGACTCCCAGTGAAGGTCACCCGGCGCAGGACTCCTGGTGCAGGACTCCCGATGAAGGACTCCTGGTGCAGGACTCCTGGTGCAGGACTCTTGGTGCAGGGCTCCCGATGAAGGACTCCTGGTGCAGAACTCCTGGTGCAGGACTCCTGGTGAAGGACTCCCAGTGAAGGTCACCTGGTGCAGGACTCCCAGTGCAGGACTCCTGGTGCAGGACCCCTGGTGAAGGACTCCCAGTGAAGGTCACCTGGTGCAGGACTCCTGGTGCAGGACCCCTGGTAAAGGACTCCTGGTGAAGGACTCCCAGTGAAGGTCACCTGGTGCAGGACCTCTGGTGCAGGACCCCTGGTGAAGGACTCCCAGTGAAGGTCACCTGGTGCAGGACTCCTGGTGCAGGACCCCTGGTCAAGGACTCCTGGTGCAGGGCTCCTGGTGCAGGACCCCTGGTGCAGGACTCCCAGTGAAGGACTCCCAGTGAAGGTCACCTGGTGCAGGACTCCTGGTGCAGGACCCCTGGTAAAGGACCCCTGGTAAAGGACTCCTGATGCAGGACTCCTGGTGCAGGACCCCTGGTGCAGGACCCCTGGTGCAGGACTCCTGGTGAAGGACTCCCAGTGAAGGTCACCTGGTGCTGGACCCCTGGTGCAGGACCCCTGGTGCAGGACTCCCAGTGAAGGTCACCTGGTGCAGGACTCCTGGTGCAGGACTCCTGGTGCAGGACCCCTGGTGCAGGACCCCTGGTGCAGGACTCCTGGTGCAGGACCCCTGGTGCAGGACCCCTGGTGCAGGACTCTCTCTAGCTTGCTGCCTTCCAACTCACTGATTTAACTCACGTCCTGAAATCTGCAGCCGCAGGATGAAAAGTTGGACTTGAGTTCAACTTCAGTGAAGATGCATCCTTCACGGAAGCCTCCGATTATAGAAACACCCCAGGAAAAATAACTCGACTTTTCTGGGGCAGCATTAGCAAAAGGTTTATTTATTTATTTTCTTACAAGAAAAATAGCGTTTTTTCCTAAACCATGGAAAATTGGCTTAGAGAGGAGCGTGTGTTTGTATTACTCTCCAAAGACACACACACACACACACACACACACACACACACACACACACGCACTGTGGCGACATTATTTTAATTTCTTGGCAGAAATATTTTGCACATTTTATTATTTCATAATATTTTCCATGGTTGCCTCTAATCACCAGATCAATGAAATTCTCTAATTTTATTTCCTTTCATTTCATTTTGCCTGCTTTGATCCTCTTAAAACCTCTTCTGGCTGAGACACCTCAGGAGGAGAGCTGGTCATCCTCATGGACCAGCGGCCAGCAGTCAGTGGAAGTGCTGTGACCAGGTGGACCCTCTGAGCTGCTGCTGCAGCTCCGTCGTTGTTTCACAGTTTCTCTCTCCCTCCCTCTCAGCTGTGACTCACAGTGTTTTCACAACATTAACTCTGAAATTCAACCTCAGGGAGAAGCAAGCTGCAGCTCTGTAAGGAAAATAAACATAAACCATCATCATCATCATCATCATCATCATCATCATCATCATCATCATCATCATCATCATGGCATGATTGTAAACCTGCACTTCGACTGCAGCAGCAGCAGCAGCAGCAGCAGCGCTGCTTCATTTTTTGAACTCTCTGATAAATACTCTGCAGCTCCGAGGCCTCTGGTCGGCTGAAGGAGCCGCAGCTCAGCCAGACAAGGTGAGCAGCAGTGAGTTTATGATGTGACATCAGCAGCAGCAGCAGCAGCAGAAGTGACGACATGCAGGCTGGTGTGTGTTTGTTTCTGCTGAAGGAGATCCTCCTCCTCTCCTCCTCCTCTCCACCTGCTCCACCTCTGCTCCTCCCCCTTCTCCACTTGACCCCACACCTCCTCCTCCCCATCCTTCACCTCCACCGCCTCCTTCATCACAGACGTCGACCTTGGTCTGAGACAGAGGGAACATCTAATGGGATCAGAACTCCATTAGTGGATGAGCTGCTGTGAGGAGCCACTTTCACACTCTGATGTTTTCCAGGAAGTGTCCTGAAAGGGGGGGAGCGGGGGAGGGGGTCTGATCAAGTCTGCTGGCACTCACAGGAACCCTGACCTTCAGCGGACCACCTGCAGGAGCAGCGGCCTGCCAGCCGTGAGGTCCATCCTAGAGAAGCGGGTG
>NW_027466068.1:1445000-1475000 GCF_046127955.1 Nelusetta ayraudi | reverse complement strand
GGCGTCTATTTTTATTTAGAGAATTTAGTTTTTTTTGTCTTTCCTGTTTTGGAAACAGGAAAGACAAAACACTCTGCTCTGCTCTGCTGCTGCTGCTGCTGCTATCGCTGTCGCTGCCGTTGCCGCTGCTGCTGCTGCTATCGCTGTCGCTGCTGCTACTGCTGCTGCTGCTGCTGCTGCTGCTGTTACTGCTGCTGCTGCTGTCACTGTTGTTGCTGCTGCTGCTGCTGTTGCTGCTGCTGTTGCTGCTGGAGCCACCGTCCTCCTCGGCTTTGTGTCGCAGTGTTTAAAGTTTGTTGTCATTTGGCAAAAAAATTTGGATATTTTAAAACCACGGCCGTGGAAAAATACAAAGGCTTCAAAATTAAAACAAGAAGAATAAAAATGATCAAAAATAACAAAGATGAGGGCCGACAGTCAAGGACAAACAGCCGCAGCTTTTGGAAGGAGAAAGAAAACAAATTCCAGCTGTCAGATCTATCAAATATCAACCGTCTGTATCACTGTCTGTCTGTCTGTCTGTCTGAAGAACAACCAAAGAGCCCATTAACTGACTGATGAATGAAATAATTAAATAAAATGAATTCAAAGAAGTTTGTTTTTTTTTCTCAAGGAGCTGGAAGGATTTTTTTCTCTTTAGTGTGAAAGTTTCCTTTTTAAGAAGGAAAGAAAGAGAGAAAGAGAGAAAACCTCCCCAACAGCCTCTCTACAAAAAGCAGCGCACCAAAAAAAGCACAATAAAGTATTGATGGAAGAAAATCAGTGAAAAGCAGCACTGATGAATCCTGACAGTGTTTAAAGTTCACGTCAGTCTGATTAAATCTGAGAGAGTTTATTAAACAAAATTATTCATCCCGTGTTCGCACAGTGAAACAGGTCAGTGTGTGTGTGTGTGTGTGTGTGTGTGTGTGTGTGCGCGTGTGTGTGAGAGAGTGTGTTGACACACTCCCTCTGGGAATCTTCCCTCTCCTCCTCCCCCACTGTTTTTTTTCTATCTGCGGTTTCGACCAATCACAGAGCCTGCAGGCGTGTTGCCAGTGTGAGCCGCCGCTAACAGGTCCCGCCCTGCACGCCGCCACTACTGCTGCCGCCAACGGGCCCGGCGGCCCTGAAGAGGGAGCGGCACCTGTCAGAACAGACGGATGGAGGGAGGGTGGGGGTGAGGGGGTGGGGGGGGGGTGAGGGTGGGGGGGATCCCCTGGGCTTTAGAAATCTGCTTTGGTTAATGTTTTTAATTTTACGATGTTCTGGTCCAGTGGAGAAGCTTCTTGTTTCAGGAAGATTTCAGTTTCAGAAGATAAAGCAGAAAGGATTAAACAAAAAAAAAACAAAAAAATGAGGCCAGTAGCCAGTTAGCAGACGGATTAGCATTAGCCACAGGTTGCTCACAGGTTGGTAGCTGAGAAAAAGTGCCAGCAGTTGTTGGCCATGGAGTTCATGTTAGCAGCAGTTGGCCTGATGTTCTGACACCTCTGAATCCAGTAGGTTTGAACCCAGAAGGTCTCAACCCAGCAGCTCTGAGCCCTGAAAGTTTGACCTCAGAAGGTCTGAGCCCCCTGGAAGGTCTGATCCCAGGAGTTCTGGCCCAAGAGCTCTGAACCTCTGAACCCAGAAGCTCTGAACCTCTGAACCCAGAGGGTCTGAAGGTGTTCCGGTCCTCCTGGGATCTGCTGAGGTTCAGTCTGAAAGATTTATCTTCTCCGGCCGACCTGTCAGGGCACAAAACACGAACCTCCGTCTCATCTCGTCCAAATTCTTTCCACCGCCGCTCCACAATGCACCGTAATTACGGTGCCTCGATCTGCTCATTCTCCCAAAAATGCACCTTTTACCTTCTAGATTTTCCGAGAGGAGCCCTGCCAGGAAAACTAAATATGAGACCTCCACCGGCTTCTTCTGGAAAAACGCCTGCGAAGCCGCCTTTCATTTTTTTTTTTTCTTTTTTTCCCTGCTTTCTCATAAATAAATCACTCTGACTTAATAGGCAGCTGCCAGCGAGTGAATCAGAGAGGAGGCGCGGGTCGTCGGCGAGGGGGCGGGGCCCAACAGAGACTCCTATCGCAGTGCACCAATCACACTTCCAGAGCCGCCCAGCCCAGCGGGCTGAAGGAGGCGGAGCGACCGCAGGATTGTTGTTGTTGTGGGGGATTTCTGAGCTTCTTCCATGGACACACCCACCACCATCAACCAGGAACCAAGTCAATCAAGTCACCGAATCACGATTCACCCACACAATTTGTTTTGTTGTGCTGCTGAACTGAACCTGGGCAGTGATCTGTACCGATCAGTCCGACTCCTGTGGGCGGAGTCAAACTACAGCATGTCCAGTCAGCCAATCGGCAGCAGAGGGAATAAATACCGGCAGTGTCTTTAGATCACACTGAGAAAAAGTCGTGATCAGACCGGGCGACTGCAGCAACAACCTTGGCTTTAGCTCCGCCTCCTCCTCCTTGGAGGATCCTGATTGGTCCAGTCGCATAACCTTTCACATCAGTGGAACGTCTCATTGGAATGAATCTTATCCATCCTTCTGATGAGGAAGCAGTCAGTCAGTCAGCTGACACTGATCCCTCTGAGCCTGAGGTCTGAGGGATCTGGAGGCTGAAGGACCAGCAGTTCTCATCTCCACCAGTGGCTGTGAAAAAGATCTGAGCTGAGCAGGATAGGAGAGGTGTAAACTGCTGGTGGAGGAAGATGGAGCTCACAGCATGGAGGCGGTGCCGCGTCAGCCAGGACCTCAGGGTGGCCAAGCCAGAGAGCAAGAAGGTCCAAGTCAGAGGGCACAGGAGCCTGGAGAAGTCCGGCCATCATCGTCCATACATTGGCCATCATCCATCCTTCATCATCCAACCATCATCATCCATCCATCATCCATCCATCATCCATCCATCATCCAACCATCATCCATCCATCATCATCCATCCATCATCCAACCATCATCCATCCATCATCCATCCATCATCATCCATCCATCATCATCCAACTATCATCCATCCATCATCCATCCATCATCCATCCATCATCATCCATCCATCATCATCCATCCATCATCCAACCATCATCCAACCATCATCCATCCATCATCATCCATCCATCATCCAACCATCATCCATCCATCATCCATCCATCATCATCCATCCATCATCATCCAACTATCATCCATCCATCATCCATCCATCATCCATCCATCATCATCCATCCATCATCATCCATCCATCATCCAACCATCATCCATCCATCATCCATCCATCATCATCCATCCATCATCATCCATCCATCATCATCCATCCATCATCCAACCATCATCCATCCATCATCCATCCATCATCCATCCATCATCATCCAACCATCGTCATCCATCCATCATCCAACCATCATCCATCCATCATCATCCAACCATCGTCATCCATCCATCATCCATCCATCATCCAACCATCATCCATCCATCATCCATCCATCATTCATCCATCATCCATCCATCATCATCCATCCATCATCATCCAGGTGTCTCATGGTCAGTGGTCACCTGCTAATTTATCATGAACATCCACACGTGCCGCCGGACTGTGGGCAGAGCCAGAGCACCTGGAGGATAGCCCCGCCCACACCGAGAGAATCCAAGCTGCGGGCCCTCTCACCTGGAACAGTTTGGGGGTTTGACCGACGGGGGCGGAGCTCTGACCAGCAGCTCCACTCGCGCAGCTGGCGCCACTTTATTGGGGAACAATTTCAGAAATCCACCGGCGGTTGTTGAGTTTGGAGGGACTTCATGGAGCCGAGGAGCGGCGGCGAGGGCGTTGACTCAGCACTCCCTCCTCAGATCTGCTGGCTCGCACTTTTATGTGTGGAGGCCACGCTTGGAATCAACTTTAACTGCAGGAATCAAAGAGACTGACAGGAGGTGAATTATGGCTGGGAGGAGGCGGGGCCTGGGGGGGGCTGCGTGGGAACCCAGAGACATGTGTGTATATATATACATATATATGTATACTACCAGTCAAAAGTATAATACATACACAGAAGTTGAATACATATGGAATGAATGTATTCAACAAATAAGTGTCAAACAAGGATTATCTGCTTGTGCTGGAATGCAGAAACTTCCAGTAGCCTGGGAAGTCTCAGCACCAGGAGCTGGTGGAGGAGGGTCTGGGCTGGACCAGTAGACCAGTAGACCTGTAGACCAGTAGACCTGTAGATGTTGGCTGTGGAGGCCTTGCAGGGCATCACAGCAGCAGCAGCAGCCAGGAAGAGGAGCATCCAGCCTGCAAGCCAGGCTGCAGAGAGGCGGCAGTAGTGGTGGTTGCTACTGGGAAGTCTGGGCTTGGGAGAAGATACATCACTGATGGTGCCTCCCAGTGTCCAGGAGATTAGATTAGATTAGATTAGATTGAACTTTATTGATCCCAAATTGGGAAACTAGACTGTTGCAGCAGTCAAAAAGTTATACAAAAAGTGAAAATAGAAGAATAAAAAATAAACTATTCATAAACTATACACTAGTTACAGTTACAGTTAAACGCTGGTGAAACTATACAGTAGTTACAAGATATACAATAAAAAAAATTCCAATCAATCTACATACAACAAACCAGGGGCAGATGTTCCATTCAAGTTGTATTCTAGATGACCGAGAGAAGCCATCCTTCATATAATATATATCCAACATCACTTATTGAGCTGTTTCACTTTTTTTTTTCTTTTGCCACATGAAGCCACATCTCTTGCTCGTATACTTCATGTCTTCAGTGAGCATCTACAGTGCAGGAAGTAGTCAGGATCAAGAAGAAAGTGGTGAGAGCAGCCGGAAGAAGCCGTCAACAGGCCGTGAAGAGCCAACGCGTCCATCAGAGGAGCCCGACCGAAGATCTAAGATCATCTCACTGGAAAGTTTCACAGCTGTGAGCTCAACCGTTGAGCTCCATAGAGGAGCAGGAGGAGCAGGAGGACCAGGCTCCTCCTCCACCACCAGGACACTGACCGTCCAGGCCTGCTGCTCATTGACAGCGAGCGACCGGCCGTAGTCAACGCCGCAGCCAATCACTGCCCTCCCAGTGGGGTCGGGGGGGTAGGGGGGTAGGGGGCTAGGCTTCAGAGATCCGGTCCACGGCTGCAGGAATATTGTTACTGGAAGAGTTGCACTTACATCATCCTCTTTAAAACTAATGGGCATTATTGAAAAACATATGCTGCTGCACGGCCACATGTGCAGTACACACACACACACACACACACACACACACACACACACAGCTCGGCGGAGCAGAGCAGAGGAAACAATTCCTTCTCTGTTTCACTCCTCCTCCTCCTCCTCCAGATCCCCCTCACTCTCCCCCAGTATACCCCCCCCCCCACCACCACCACCTCCTCCACCCCTCTCCCCCTACTCCTCCTCCTCCTCCACCTCCTCCAGCCTCCCTGACGGTTGGGGCTGCAGCCAGCAGCCTGCGGCTCCGGTTAGCAGGAGGCCGACGTGACTAATGTGCCTGTTGGACTGCGATCCTGGAATTCCAGAGAAACACGGTGTCTGAAACAACGTACCGACTCATCACCCCCCCTCCCTCCATCCCCCAACGCCCCCTCCCCTTCCTCCTGCCGCTGCTGCAGCACACAGGGGAAACTTTAATGGTTTCTGTCTCTGGGGCCACAAACTCTGTGTGTGTGTGTGTGTGTGTGTGTGTGTGTGTGTGTGTGTGTTTGCGAGCGCATGTGCGTGTGTAGGCTCATCTTTTGTTTCTACTCATCCCTGCTGCTGCTGCTGCTGCTGCTGCTGCTGCTGCTGCAGAGCTAATTAGCCCGGTGTTTGGCTAGCAGGGGAGCTCAATGGGAGCAAGAGTGGGGTTCCACGAGGAGAACGATTTGGCACCCAAACGGAAGTGTTTCAGCGGCGGGGAAGTGCAGGACGGAGTGGAGTGGGCGATGGCCACTGTTAGAAAACATTTTTCTACAACATGAAACATGGCTCTGCTAATTCCCCTTCATTGTGTGGTTCATTCATAGTCTTGATGTCTCGACAATGTAATCAGACCTGGGCAAAGTAGGGCCCAGCGGGCCACATCCGGCCCGCTGGGTGTCCTGTCCGGCCCGAGAGAGAGAGAGAGAGAGAGAGACTGTATGTTGAGGGTCAAAGGTCAGGCCAGCGACAGACAGACAGTCTGTCAGTCAGTCGGGCAGACAGACAGACAGACAGACATGCAGCGCTGCCTCCTCACTAAACACTGGGATGGTTTTCAGTCCAAAATGTCGCTGCCAAATATTTGCACTTTAAGTCGTAACGATGCTTTTATCGTTTCCGTCTGTGGCTGCGAAGACTCGAAGTCTCCGACAGGAAAATAGACTGAAAAAAAAAAATCCCCCCACCGTGACGATAATAGCCTCTGACGCAACATTTAAACACTTTTTAATGCCTCCGAGACCGCAAGCCGTGAAACTCGCCGGCGGCTCCTCGTTAAAAAGGCACAAAGTGTCACCCAGAGATTTTTTTCTTTTATTGATCGGCTTCATTTCATCCCAGCCGCTGATCAGAGCCACGGCGGAGCGGCTTTAATCAGCGCAGGAATCCAGAACCAGAACAAGCCAGACTTTCCCGGCAGTGACCAGCAGCCAATCAGGCGGTGTCCACCAGGACCTTCTGAGGAATATTTTGCAACCTTGGTCCACAGCTGAGATACATTTCCTAAGTGAAAGCAGACGCGTTGACGCTTCCTGCTTCTTTTACCAGCATCCCGTCTTTTTTTTAATTGACGGGATGTTTTTCTTGTTTGTTTGCACTCGTGGGTTTATATGAATAATATTTGATGTGTCTGCTCTGATGTTGCTCTTCTTCTTCTTCTTCTCCTCCGGTGGGTATATACAGGAAGAGGCGGGTTTGTTTTTCTGTCCCCATCAGAAAACAAACAACAGTGTTTATTTCTCTCATGTTGACATGACAAATAAAACATTAGGAGGGGCTTAAGTGGGCGGAGCCAAGCGCTGAAGCAGGGCTGAAGGTCTTTACTTGCTTTGGTCAGTTTTTACGGTTATTACGCTCTAGTGATGGCATCTGGCCTGGAAGACGCTAACCGTTGGGCGCTAGCTGGATAAAGATGCTGAATCAGCTGCTTTGGATGAAGTTCTCCTGCGTTGTTGTGTAGTGCAGTGTAGTTTAGTAACCTGACGGGGGCGCTATAGGGTGATGTTCTCATTTTGCAAATGTTGCTTTTTTAAGAACATGAAAAAGCCATGAAAGAAACTGAACTCGAACAGAAGATCAGAGACACCAGTCAGTTTTTCCACATTTATGTAAAATCTTGTATGTACATGACAGAGAACCTCAAAACAACCACTGGAGCCAGAACCTGGACCTCTAGAACTTCCAGACCTCCATAGTCTGGATCTCCAGAGATCCAGACCTTCAGAACCTGGACCTTCAAACCTCCAGAACCTGGACCTCCAGATTCTGGACCCCCAGAGATACAGACTTCCAAAGATCCAGACCATAAGAACCTGGACCTCCAGAACGTCCAGATCCTGGATCTTCAGAACTCCAGACCTTGACTCTCCAGAGATCCAGAACCTGGACCTCCAGGAGGCAGCTGGCTGTGCTAATTTTTTTCAAGTAACACAAACAAACAAACAAACAAACAACAACAATAAAAAGCAGGAGATGAGAGCTCTATCTATATGTAGTGCAGTCCATGGCAGCAGTTCTCCATCCTGCTGCTGCCGAGTTCCACCACTAGATGATTCAGGACCAGATAAGTGGAAAGAAAGACAGATTTTTTTTCTTTTCTTTTTTTTTCTTACAAAAAAAGAAGGCGGAGTTGAGTCGAGGAACCAATCAGAATCTTTAGTCCCCCAGAAACAGGCGAGGTGGCGCTGTGGCTCTCAGCTCTGCAGCTGAACCTTCCAGAAGTCTGTAGATATAAAAAAAAAAACAGAAACAGGAGCGACAGGAAGCAAAAGGCGGCTTTTTTTTCTTTTTGTGCAAGTTCATACGTGGGGGGCGGGGCTGTGGTGGTGGTGGTGGTGGTGGTGGGCGGGGCCTATCCTATTTGAAGACGTTCTCAAAGACGGGACACTTGTGGGTCTTGAGCTTCTTGATGGCCTTCTTGAACTCCTTGCTGCCCTTGTCCCACTTGTGGATGCCGGTCAGCAGGTGCTGCTGCTCCACCCGCCGGCCCATGATCAGGTACTGGTGGCCCAGGTTGTCCAGCTGCTGGCACGGGCAGTCGGCGCCGTTCTTCAGGTGCAGCACCAACGACTTGAGGTCCTTCTTCTTCAGGCCGCCCGTCTTCAGCATCTTCTTCCTCTTCTGCAGGACCACCCGCCGGTCGCCGTTCTCCCGACGCACCTCCTTGATCTTGGCCTTCAGGGCTGCAGGGGAGGAGGAGAAAGAGGAGGAGAAGGAGGAGGAGAAGGAGAACTTTAGGCAAGGAATGAGGAGAACATATCAGCTTTCAGAGGGATTTTTGTGGGGTTTTTTTGGTTGAAACTCTTGAGATCTAACGTGTGTTTGGAGGTTCACCGACTGACATCCCACTTCACACACACACACACACACACACACACACACACACACACACACACACACACACACACACACACACACACACACACACACACACACACACACACACACACACACAATCAAAGCTGAAATGGTTTTGCCAGCATTTTGCATTTTTTCCCCGTGACCACCGTCAAACTCTTCATCCTCCTTGCTTGTGATTGGCCGATACTCCGAACCCAATCAGAAACCAGGAGTGTCTTTCAATTTTTCAAAAATGTGTGAAAAAAAACCAAAAAAAAACGCAATTAATATTCTGCACTTTCATACTCAGTATCAAACATTTTTCTGAGTATACATTTAATTTTTTTAAATTTTCAATCTTTAACTGAACTCTGGAGTTTTTTTCTCAGTATTTCTGATCCTTGGATACATTTTATCACTTTATTCTTCTTCACCAGACGAGTTTCCACTTGATATTTTTCCAGGAAGTGTTTTTTGGTGAGGGCGGGGTGGAAAATGTTTTTCCTCCCTTCCCTGCCTCTGGAAAATGTTTCCGACCGTCAATTTGCACTTCCTGTTGTTTGCACGACAAACGTTTTTCCAACAAAAGTTGGGCTAAACGCTGAATTCTTGTCAGCACTTGTGAAAACTATTTTATTTCTTCCTTGTTTGATGATTAGCTTTTTATCTGCTGCAGGGGTTGAAAACTAGCGTGCGGGAAGGTTCCTCATTTTCTGTCCTTCTCTCCTCCATCCAGGCAGGGCCTTAGCTGACTTGGCTCCGCCCGCGTCCACAACTGGGAGTGTTTATGAAGAAAGCATCCTGGAACACCATCGTCGTGTGGTAACTTTTCTTCTTCTTCTTCTTCTTCTTCTTCTTTTTCTTCTTCTTGCTCACAGCCGCTGGAAGGTTTCTAATCAGGATCTCGAGGTTTTTCGGCTTCCCAAAGCCTTTTATTTTCCTTTGATTGACCGGAATGCCGCTTGATCCGTCACTAAACTCCGGTTGACCTTCTAACAAAGTCTCACTTTTCCCTCCGTCAAGACCTTGGTGGTCCTGTTTTCCAGGAGTCAGAGTCAGTCTGGTGACCTACAGCTGACCAGATCTGGCTCTGAAGTTTCTGCACCGTTTGTTTGTTTTTTTTGTGATGCACAATCTTTGTCCGTACGTCAAACATTATTGTTTGACGTACGGACAAAAAAAGCACAAAAAAAAAAAGAAATCCCTGAAAGGTGTCTGAGTTGCTCTTCCTTGGCCGCTGAGCCAAAGAGCCGACCTGTTTTTCCCCCTGGAATTAAAGCGGCACATGGTTGGGATTAAGACTCGTACCCCTCTGTCATGGCCGGCTTAGTGTTGGCAGAAATCAAAAAACAGGCAGCGGCGTTGATAATTAGTGAGTCACAGAAGGTGAAGAGAGAGAGAGAGCGAGAGAGCGAGCGAGCGAGCGAGTGAGCGGCTCACCCCCCCGTGAACTGAACCGGACCGAACAACTCGTCTGGGTAAATCCGTCAGCGAGCCGTAATCCCTGCAAGCCGTGAACTCTGCCTGCACCTCGTGCTGTTTGACCAGCTGATCCTCCGTACAGTAGGCCAGCGCCAGAGTGCTAGTCCGCTGCCAAGCTAACATCAATTTCGACTCATTTTCAATTCCTTTGTTTTAATCTCTTTGTCCAAGAGCAAACAGCAGCCAGAGCAATTTTAGCTCGCAGAGCTTCAAGCTAACAGCTAGCAGGCTTTGCTGCCTGACCAAAAAGCAGCTCAATTTTTTCCCTCTTCTTCTTCCTTCATTGATTCGCTGAGTCGTTTCCCAGGTTTTTCAGTCGGTTCAATGGCTCCACGTATTTCTGCTCAACAAGCTGGAATCTTAAACGTTTGTATTCCCTCATCTGCTCAACAACATCTGCACCACAATAAAATTATAAAGGTTCTGCTTTAAAATAACAAAAAAAACAAAGTCAGTTGAATTTTTGTGAAATAATTGTCATAAAAAGGCAGCTGCAGCAGTTCAAGACCGGGAAAGAAAAAACTTTTCTTCCGTTCTTTATTTGTCTGCTTTTCTGCCCGTTTGGTCGAGTCGCTGAATTTAACGAACCTGTGAGAATTGCGAATTATAAATAATATTATCATTATTTCACAGTTTTTGGAAGCTTCCTGCTGCAGCAACTTTTTACATTTTTATTGATCCTCCTTCATGTTGGGAAAAAAATGAAAAAAGCAGAAGAGAAGCCAGCTGAGGTTCGGCCCTCGACCTGCTCGTATATCAACCTCCACTCCAGCTGTAAACTGTTTGCCGACGCCCCCCATTGTGCTGCTTGACCTCTGACCCCCCCTGGGCCGCCCCTTCACGCAGCAGCGCCGTAAAAAGCTGAGACCTTCCCCCGAGGCTGCAACTTTCACTGCTGCTGCTGCTGCTGCTGCTGCTGCTGCTGACCGACTCTCAACAGAAGCAAAAGTTGAAGAAAGGGCAAACCGGCCTTAACATTTCAGTCTTAACCCAGAACAGATCTGCAACTTCCAGTAACGCACACACACACACACACACACACACGCACACACACACGCACACACACACACATACTTGTGTGTGCATACAAAAATGCCAGCTCCATGCCAGCCAGTGTTCTGGGATGTTTAACACGTGATTGGCCGCTTGCAGCAGCAGCAGCAGCAAGTCACGGCGGGTCTCCTGCTGCCGCTGCTGCTGCTGCTGCTGCTGCCGCTGCTGCCGCTGCTGCTGCTGCTGCTGCTGCTGCTGCTGCTGCTGCTGCTGCTGCTGCTGCTGCGTCGCCGCCGCTGCGGTCGAGGCTTGTTAAAACCAGTACGGACCAGCAGGATGCCATGCAGGTGACGCTGCCATCGCTGCTGCACGCACAGGCGTCATCGTTGAAGAGTTTCACTGCTGCAGTTTTAAGATGCTCACAGTCAAACTGTGGCCTTATAAAATAGAGACGCTTCAAAAATGAACCATCAGCTCTTTTTTTCTTTAAAAAGACGGCCCGAAATTTCTTTCATCCTCAGTTATTTTTGTAAGTCGACACTCAGATTTACTGTTGCAACTTTAGGAGTTTTCACAGCGACGGACCCAATATTATAATACGTCCAGTCAGAACTCATCCTTGACTGCTGCTGCTGCCAGCCAGCCAGCCAGGTCAACTCAGGTCCTGTCCTGTCTGCCCCTGCATTCACCCCCAAGATGGTGGAACGTCAGCAGGAGGCTGCAAACATCGGGCTAATCTCGCCGCCGCCTTCAGACAGCGGCTCTGGATGTTTACAATGGGCTGTCGGCTGCTGACAGGCAGGCAGAACAACATGTGTGCTGGTCCCAGATGAAACACGGCGTTGGTGGCGGCGGCAGCAGCCTGGACTCAGCAGGGCCAGAGCTCCGCCCCCCCACCGCAGAGTAAACAAGCAGGAAATTTGTTAAACAAATGAAACCCTAAACCCCATCTGAGGATTGGAACAAGGTCTGTTTCCACTGTGGCACCTGGAACTGGAGCAGCTGCTGCTGCTGCTGCTGCTGCTGCTGCCGCTGCCGCTGCCGCTGCTGCTGCTGCTGCTGCCGTGTTCTGCGAGCGGCGGCGTTCTTCCTGGAATCCTCGGGATTCCTGTTTGTGTCTCTGGATGGGAACCAGCGGCCACCAAGGACGAGCCTCCACTTCCAGAACAAAATCATCTTCTCCAGTTCACCACCCACTTCTCAATACAAATCACAAGCTTCCACCTCCTGCCCAATTCAAAAACGGGGATACGACATGTTGGGGGAGGGGGGGGGGGGCACTGACGCCTGGCAGCCAATCAGAGAGCAGGAACTGCCTGGTGGACGGATGTTTTATCAACCGCTGAGACGGTGAAAATTGGATCTTCGCTGATTTTAAATCTGATCTACGATCACCAGTTTCAAACATAGAATGTAGTTTGCCTGCCAGGCCAGTAGTTGGCAGTGTTACTTGGAGGGAAAAGGCCTCATTTCCCAGTGCGCTTGATTTCACTGCACCAATAAAACAAAGCAAAAAAAGTTTTTGTCTGTACAGCAACTCCGTTGTTACACATTCGCTGCCACGTCGACTTTTCCCTCTTCGTGCCGCTGATGTCAGCGGCGCCCCCTGTCTACCGCCTCCACCGTAGGTTGACCCACTTCTGCACCTCCGGCCCAGAACCCGACACAGGAACCGGCAGAACGGTCTGAGCCGAGCCAACAAGTGAGAGATTTTTTTTTCCCCTCAAAAGTTTTTCACCCGCAGTCAAAAAAACAACGTTCAAAAGACTTTAGAAGCCGATTTATCGGAAGACAGACGGGGAACCGTGTGTGTGTGTGTATGTGTGTGTGTGTGTGTGTGTGTGTGTTAGTGGGCGTGGCCTTACCGAACTCGCTGGCGCACATGTGCTCCAGGATGGCGTCCGTCTTCATCTCATTGTCGCACGGCGGACAGATGGGGGAATAATCTGTGAAGAGGAGGGGGGGAGGGGGAGTGGGCGTGGTTACAACCAGCTGGAACCAGAAGAAGTGCGACAACAACAACACAACAACAAAAAGAAATACACAAAAACACACACAACTCAGCAGCCGCGCTTGGAAAGTGTCTGAAACTCCTGACGCTGGGAACTCTTGGAACGCAGACAGACAGCCGCTGACCTCCCTGACCTCTGACCTCTGACCCCCGCAGTGCCAGTTGTCTGCCACCGGTGTTTGACGGCGGCTCGTGAAAAAGCGGCGCTGGTGTGCGAAGGGCTGCCGCAAACGGCTCCACCCCCTCCGAGGAGCTGACCTGATGTGACCTGCTGCTGCTGCTGCTGCTGCACACGGTCCAGGTACGACCGGGCCAATCAGCAACCAGAAAGAGGTCGGAGCTACAGCCGTGGTGGGAGTGGTCAGGCTGATCACATGGGGAGAAGAGGACTTGGAGGGTTGTTTTTATCTGCTGCCGATTGGCTGAGCTGAAACACTGTGCGAAGGTAGTGGAGGTGGAGGTGGGGGGTCAGCCCACCAACAGAAGGCCCGCCCACCAACAGAAGGCCCGGCTCTTATTGGTCGGATGAGAGCGTGCTGGTTTTTTCTGTGTCTCAAGAGTTCTGGACGTCGACAGGTGACGAGTGAGTCGGCGGTTCTGTGTGGTCCGGCAGCGAGGGCGAGCGAGAGAGAGAGAGAGAGAGAGAGAGAGAGAGAGAGAGGCCTCGCCAGGGGCAGGAACACACACACACACACACCGAGCGCTGTGGGGTCTCTGGGCCGTCCACAGTTGACCCATTTACAGCAGTGGGACGTCCCGCAGTGGCGGCGGCGAGGAGAGACGGAGGTCAGGTGACCACGTGATGATGGACCCCCCCCACCTGAACCCCCCCAGACCCCCAACCCTCCCAAAAAACCTGTAACAGCTGAACTCAATGAGCCGCTTGTGCTTCAGTCTCACACACACACACACACACACACACACACACACACACACACACACACACACACACACACACACCAGGGTTCTGCTGAGGATCAGCTGTCCTCGTCTACTTCCTGTCACATGGCTGCAATCTGATGTAGGACGATGTTCTTCATCATCATCATCATCATCATCATCATCTTCATCACCACCACCACCACCACCAGTGGAGGAGGACAGAGTCCCACTGCTGGACCTTTTGCTCCTGCTGCTCAGCAAACACCTTCAGCTAAACACTTCCATGTGCGGCAGCGACGAGGAGGAGGAGGAGAATGAAGAGGTGGAGGAGGTCATGGAGGACGAGGAGGAGGAGAATGAAGAGGTGGAGGAGGAGGAGAATGAAGAGGTGGAGGAGGAGGAGAATGAAGAGGTGGAGGAGGAGGAGGAGAATGAAGAGGTGTAGGAGGTCATGGAGGAGGAGGAGGAGAATGAAGAGGTGGAGGAGGAGGAGAATGAAGAGATGGAGGAGGTCACGGAGGAGGAGGAGAGGGAAGAGGTGGAGGAGGTCATGAAGGTGGAGAAGGAGGAGCGGAGGAAGAGAAGGAGGACAATTGAGGAGGTGGTGGAGGTGGAGAATGAGAAGTAGAAGGCAGCAGAAGAGGAGGAGAAGCAGGAGGTGGTGACCCCCAAAAGGTTGTGTTTGTCCTGTGTGTGTGTGTGTGTGTGCGCTGCCCTGAAACAACGTTCTCGGCCGTCTGAAGGTGTCGACCTCGACACGGCGGCAGAAGTGTCAGGAAACTCCATCTGTCTGCCTTCACAGGCCCACTGAGCTGAGCCCAGAACCTTGGAGGTTCTGGGCCCAATCAGCCCAATCTGTCACAGAGATGAATAAACTTTCTATCTATCCATCCTTAATAAACACTGCTAATGGTGACTCCCACTGGAGTCATGTGACCACGACCTCTGAATGTTTTTTCTTATATCAGCGGCTGCTTTGGGAGCTGAAAGGCGTCGAATTAAAGTCACACCTGGCTGACGTTTCAAAGCTTTTGTTTTTTGGGGTTTGTTTTTTTAATCAGCTGAATATTTTCACGCCGAGCTCGAGACATTTTTTCTGGCCGCAAGCAACTTTTCTTTTTCAACATCATGTCAAAAAAAAAAAAAAAAGGGTCAGCCCTGGATTCTGCATCTCCGTATTTAATCCTACATGACTCTGACTTTTCCAGGAGAAAATATTAAAGTCTTTTCTCTGCTGAATTTAAAATTTAGTACGGAAAATTAAAAAGTTTGAACTCTGATGAACTCCTTTTTTGCTCCTCTTCCTGGTTCACAGTAAAGAAACAGTTTTCAAGTGCGGCTTTAAAAAAATGAAATGAGAATAAAGGAAAGACGGCTGAACTGAAGTCACACACACACACACACACACACACACACACACACACACACACACACACACACACACACACACACACACACACACACACACTCTCTCTCTCTCTCTCTCTCCCTACCTGCCGGCCTGCTGGCCTCGGTGCTGTTGGGCTGCGTCATGGCGATGCACACGTCGTCCTGCGGGAACTTGTCGCAGGTCAGCATCTCGGGCCAGGGGAAGCCGAAGGCCTCCATGATGGGTGTGCAGCCGTCGCGCACCGCCTCGCACAGCCAGCGGCACGGCAGGATGGGCCGCTCCAGGCAGACGGGCGCGAAGAGCGCGCACAGGAAGACCTGCGTGCCCGGGTGGCAGCCCTTGTGCACGAGCGGCACCCAGCTGCTGGCCTGCTGCTTGACCTCCGCCATGCTCTCGTGCTCCAGCAGGTTGGGCAACAGCATCTGCTGGTAGCCCACGCCGGCGCACAGCCGCAGGTCGTCCGGGATGTCCACGCATTGCGGCGGCTTGCCGTAGCTGCGGCCGCCGTTGTAGCTGTCCGACCTCCAGCTCAGGTACTCGTACTCTGCGGCGGCGCAGGCGCGCAGCAGCAGCAGCAGCGGCAGCAGCAACGGGACCGTCCCGCGGCACGAGCTCATGGTTCTTCCCTGGTTCGCGTGAGCGGCGGCGGCGGCGGCGGCGGCGCGAGGAGAGCGGCTCGATCGGTGCAGGAGGACACAGAGAGAGGAGCTGAGCCGCGTCGAGCCGATCCGAGGGGCTCGAGGGATTCGATTAAAAAAAAAAATGCTGCACCCGAGAGAGAGAGTGAGAGAGAGAGAGAGAGAGAGAGAGAGAGAGCGAGAGAGAGAGAGAGGGTCCCGCGTGCGGTGCTGCCTCGGCAGCGTCCAGCGAGGAAAAGCTGCGTGGCTGCGCGCAGCTGCGCAACAAGAGCAGCTTGTAAAGTAGAGCCGCGGGCCAATCGGAGCGCGTTCTGCTCGTCCTGCGCCTTTTGGCACCGCGCGACTGACACTCACCGACTAATGAGCCCCGCGTGCGTAAAAATCCGCCCCCCCCCCCTTCCCCCAGTCAGTGAGTTGGATCAGGACGGATCGAATCTGACTCGCTTGACTTGTGAACGACTCTGGACCCCGTTTCAAAGCCCCTCAGAGGCTCCGCTGTGGATCAGTGAATCCCTCACAGTCAGTCAGTCATGCGCTGAGTGAATTGAAAGGGGAGCTATGAATCATTGGCTCGGCAGTTTGAACACGGACGGATCGATTCCTCACATGGAGCTGAACCGGAGAGACGTCACAGAGTTGGAATGCTGCAGGAGGCAGCTGGGGACTGTTTACCTCAGCCGGCCTGGAGCTCCAGGAACACTCACATCCCCCTGCTGGTCTCCTGGTCTCCTGGACGCTAAGGAGCAGCCGGCCAGGAGGAGGACGGAGAGCGTTTCTGACCTCTGACCTCTGACCTCTGGTCATCACACCGCAGCAGGAACTCGTCGTGTGTGTGTGTGTGTGTGTGTGTGTGTGTGTGTGTGTGTGTGTGTGTGTGTGTGTGTGTGTATCTCATATGCTCTGCTGCCAGTGACTGTGCCCAGGTTTCCTCCCTGGTTCCTCCTGGCCTGGTCGCACTTTGCCTGCTCTGGGGGCCCAGCTGGTTTTTCTCTGATGGTACAAAGACGCTTGAGACCTCCTTGGATGTGATTGACATGTAGCCCGTACACGTGTAACACATACACACACGCCTGTTTCTTTGGAAAAAACAGACAATGTAGTTGATGCGGTCCGGAGGAACGATAACAGGTCTCCTCTCTGGCTCCTCCTCTGACTCCACTTCCTTCTGCTGCTGCTGCGTCTGCTGCAGTCTTTTTGTGTCCTGCTGTTTGTCACAGCGACTCTGAAACACGTTGTTGCTTCTCTGCTGTGGCTGTTTACACCACCGCTGACCTGGAAATTCCAACCGAGATTCATCTGAGAATAAACATTTGTGTTGGCGTCACCTTATCTTATCTATGGTGTGTGTGTGTGTGTGTGTGTGTGTGTGTGTGTGTGTGTGTGTGTGTGTGTACACAGTGGGGAAGTGACTCTTCAGGAGTCCTAATGAGCCTCCTCAGATAGAGGGTCTGGCTCTGCTGCTCCTCATCTCCACCTGGATGAGATAAGACCGCCCCTCCCCCTCAAACCCCAACCACCCTCTACCCCCCTCCCCCATCCCCCCACGTCCCCGCCGATTAGCATCTCATTGTGTTGCTAACAGTCCTCGCACAGCCACAAAGGCCCTAATTTGATTTCAAGTGAAGCTGCAAACACACACCAATGCACACGTACACCTCAGGGGTCCTGGGTGTGGGATGGGGGGGTTGGGCCTTTGGGACGCAGCTTTGTGTTAAACGTCTTTATCAAATCATTGTGTTTGTGCAGCGCCACCCTCTGCTCACCTTGGGCGCCCCAGCGGGAGGTGAGAACCAGAGGAAGATGCTTTGGATTCGGCCTGAGGGACAAACAAGCCAGAACTTTTTATCCTAAGCAACTCAACCGGACCAATCAGAGACCTCTAAGGAAGAATAGGCGGGGCTACAGCCGGCGCTGCTTCACCCACTCCGCCCACCATGGCCACCTACACCTACAATAGGAAGCCAGGAGCTGCAGCGAACTGGCCCCCCACTGGTGAAGGAGGGAGTGACAGACCAAGGGTTGTTTTTGGAAGCTCTGTGTGAAATAAAGCAGGAAAACTTTGGGAAACGTGTGCGTGTGTGTGTGTGTGTGTGTGTGTGTGTGTGTGTGTGTGTGTGTGTGTGTGTGCGGGTGGGGGGGTGGGCTGGGGTGGGGGGGTAGTCAGCAGGAAACATCTGTAGTGGACTTTCAAACGCTGGAGGTGAGGTGAAGCGTACGTGGTGGGGCTGCAGCTTCTGCATATTCTCATCAAACCATTGGAGAAAGAAAACAGGGGCCTTGCGGGGTTTTCCCTGTGGGAGGCGGAGCTGGAGGCGGAGCCGATGTGTTTGGGATCAGATGTCAGACGGCGGCGGCGGCTGATGCTGTGCAGACGTCTTCACGGTCCGTCGACTTGCAACAACAGTTTGTGAGTCCACGGTCGCTAAAGCAAACTGCCAAGTCTCACCAGACACACGGCGGGCGGGCAGGCTGCCCTCCCTCCCTGCCTCCCTCACTCCCTCCATCCCCCGCCCCCCATCTCCCTCACCCAGACCCGTCCCCACGAGACCTGGATTTGCTCAGGAGCGGTGGCGGCGAGGAGGAGGAGGGGGAGGAGCTCTGGGCTGCAGAATGTCGGCCGGACAAATGTAGAGAAAAGTGGAACGACCGCTCCTTATCGCTCGGCCCGCGTTCACTTTCCAAACGTTGCGCCTCGACGGCGGGTGACTAACAAAGCGGAGACTAAATATTTGGACTTGAGGGCCTCAGACAGGAAGACGGTTTCCCTTGAAGACGCTTTGGGAGAAAAGGAGCATTACAGAAAATAATGTGGAAATGACAAACAGGCCGGCTTCCTGTCTGGCTCCGTTCTCAGGCCGCTGGCCGCTGATTTATTCTGGGACAAATACCAGACGGCTTGTTGTTTTTATTTTTACTTTTGGGGTCTTCAAAAGTTCCCCCAAGTCCCGTGACCCAGCAGATCCAGACCAGTGGATCAGTGGACCAGTGGTTTTCACATCCAAGACCTGTTGTTTGGTGTCCGAACACCACTTGTTAGCAGTATCGAAACCGCTAGCTATTGTTGTAGTCAAGACCAACCAAGACCGAGACCTTATCAAGACTAGAGAGTCTGGAGACCAAGACCAGACCAAGACCTTTACATATCAAAGAAAAATAACAGCAACAGAAAAGAATGACCAGCATCTCTTTTAAATTCCAGTTTGCTTCTAAATGGAACAGCAACGTCTCTTTCCAGCAAGGTGTCTTTCAATCATTTCCTTTAACATTTTGCTGCTTAGCCAACTATTTTGAATCATTTAAAAAAAACAAAAAAAACAACTTTGCTTCATAAAATTAAAAAAAATCAATGAACCAGGAATAAGGGGGCAGGGTGTCACTCTGGTGCTGTGTCTCAATTCAGGGTCTGCATCCTTGAAGTACGCATTTTGAAAGGAAGTTGCATCATAGCACTGCGCGAAGGCTTGTCCCAATTCCCAAGGGTGCTTAGGACGCTCAAAATGCGTACTCGGAAATACGCACTCGTTTTAGCCGATTCCAAGGATGCACCGCTACTATCCTTTGCGTACTTATGTATGCCAGGATGCTTTGCGTGCTGCTGCAACGCATCGTAGGATCCTGGGAAGTCAGCTAAAATTAGCGGCATGTGCTGGCAAAGACACGGCATATAAATTTAAATATTGAAGTTTCACATAAAGTATCCAGTTTTTAACGTGGGATTTTACTTATTTGATCATCCAATGACATCGTAAATGGCGAACCAATGGTTAGCTTGATACTATAAAAACGTCACTTCCGGGGTTGGCCTGCCGGAGGGAACGGCGGTGACGAAACGAGGAAATACGCCGAAGGCCAGACCGTCCCGAGTGGTTACCAGGGAGGCGGGGTTTGGTCCGTCCTTCTAGGCTGGGTACTCGAAGAACGCTTCCTTCAGACGGAGGACACTCGGTCTGAATGGTGCAGACCCTGAATTGAGACACAGCATGGGTGTCACCAGCAGAGCATAAAACGGCAGCAGCTGGATATTATCTGTCATTGTAGCGTTGGCTGAGTCCTGACCGATCTTGATTAAAAAAAATCCAGAGTCCGTCCAGGCCCAGGCCCAGACCAGACCCAGTAAGAATGTCTGTGAGTCCGAGACCAGACTGAGACCCTTAAAAAGCGATTAGTCTTGAGACCAAGAACAATCTGGAGTACTACAACACTACTTCTAGCGGCCTAGCAGGCAGACAGAACACATTGGAAGACCAAGCACATGGTATTAGTGCACTAGCTTAATACCCAGAAGCTTCTGATGAAGACTGGAGTCACAGTCAGGCAGGTAACATCTTTACATCCCAACTTATTTGTCTGGACAAAAGAAAAGAAGAGTAATGTATCAGTGAGGACAAAATGAACATTTTTAGTCTGATCGTCTCTTGCCCTTCTTTTCTGTGGTGTTTTCTCTCTGCTCTCGGACCTACAACCAGATGGAACCAGAGGAAGAACATTTGGAGACGTCCTTCTAGTTTTTCAATAATGTTTCCTGCTCCGTAAACAGCAGCTCTCCCTTCTGAAACTGGCAGGAATATTGACAAGTAATTCACGATTTCTGTCAGTCCCCCATCCAGACCTTCAGAGACGTCCAACAGGAAGCAGCCCAACGGTCCCGACAGCTCAACATCTTGTCCGTCAGCATCTCCCAAACACCAGGAGCAGGCCAGCTTTTCCCTTTGGAGCATAAAAACAATATCAAACAATATTTCAGCAGCCGTCTGACAGGAAGATGAAATGATATACGCAGAGTGACGGCCTGTTTGGTCTGCAGCTGACGCTTGCAGGCTGCTGAGAAGCTCATCGAGGGAAGATTTACAGCAGAACCTCCAAAGTGTTTAGTTTCCCCTGCAGGCTGTAATCTGGGGACGACGCAGGTGCAGATTAGAGCCTGACACCCATCAAAACAAGCTGCAGGGCAGCAGCAGCAGCAGCGGCAGCAGCAGCATCACTCCACCTGCAGGCCGACACTGGAGCGTCCCGCCCTGCCGCCACCACTGGGCGGCGCTTTGAAGGAGGCAGTAAACACGTGGCGTCACCTCTGCTGCTGTTTTGAAGACGGGATCAACAGAGAGGAGCCGTCATCTTCTGGAATTCCCTGAGAGTGAAGTGGGTTAATTACAGCCCAAGTTAATCAGAGGCCTGCGCAGCTTACGCACGAGCCGCGACCTTCGACCCCGGAGCTCAGTGGCAGACCCTCGCAGAGTCTCTTCAGAACTCCAGGGGAGCTGAGAGAACCCAGGAGGAGGCGATGTTGCTGCCTCCCGGCTCCCACCAGCCTGACCACCAATAGAAGAATCAGCTGCGGTGTCACGGCTTGCTTTCCTTAGGATGGAGAACATCAGCATCTGAAACATTGGCAGGAGAACCTTTGGAAGGAGAACCACCTACAGGAGAACATCCAGCAGGAGAACATTCAGCAAGAAAGCCTTCAGTAGGAGAACCATCAGTAGGAGAACGTTCAACAGGAGAACATTAAGCAGGAAAGCCTTCAGTAGGAGAACCATCAGTAGGAGAACTTTCAGCAGGAGAACTTTCAGCAGGACAACAATTCTGCATGCGAACTATCAGTTAAATAACCTTCGGTTGGAGAACCGTCAGCAGGAGAATTTTCAGCAGGAAAACCATCAGCTGGAGAACTGTGCTCATGCTCCTGACCCAGAGAAGCCAAAAAGTGAGCCATCACTCCAGAAGAGAGCAGGCACTGAGAAGACTCCAGCTGAGGTTCTCCTCCATCTGGCTCCCATTAACAAGAATTTGATCTGCTCTCCAGCAGCACTCCATCCATCAAGATAATTCATGGTATTAATCTGCAGTGGGATAATTATCGTCCTCTCACTCAGCAGCAGTGAAATCCAGCCAAAGTTCTCTGCTGGCATCGCTCCTTGTCTTTCCAAATCAACCTGAGACGTCACAGCTCATCAACGCTGGGAGAACATCCTGCTGAGGCTGCACCCCGCCCAGCCCCTCCACGACAGGAGGAATCTCCCCTCCTAGTGGTCAGTGTGGGAACTGTGTGTGAACCTGCTGGAGTGCCCTCCACCAGGTCCCTCACATCTTCCCTTCCTGCCCATCTTCAGGACTCATGGGCTGTGTCTCCATTCAGGGCTTGCATCCTTGGAAGGCCGCATTTGAAGGCCAGTTGCGTCACAGCACTGCGCGAAGGCTCGTCCCAATTCACCATGAAGGATGCTCTACATGCGCCCTTCAAATGCGGCCCCGCCGGCCGACAGAGGACCCAGTCGACGACGGATGCAGAGCCTGAATTGAGACACAGCTCAGTGTTCCCTGCTTCCATCCAATCACAGCAGCCTACCTGGAGCCAGCAGCCAATCAGGGGAGCTCATTTTGGAGGACGTGGTTTCCATGAACCTTCTTGAAAATGTTCAGCAGAAGGCTTCTTGGAAACAAACATCGCAGCTAACCCCTCTGACCTGGTTGGGCCCGCAGGAACCATCTATGACCGTGGACTCTTTGGTCTGGCCGGGCTCAGTGGGGACAGCGTGAAGGCTTCTGATTGGTCCTGGAGTTCCGTCAACCTTCACCAGTTCATCTTATTTGTTTTGAGTCCTGGTCACCTAATCGTCTTTCTTCTTCTTCTTCACTTTGTTTTCATGACAAACTGCAATAAAAGCGTGGTTGTGAAAATCTAAATTCATCTTCTTGTTTTGTTGTGTATTGAAAGAGGAGGGAAAAAAATTTAAACTCTCCAATGGAGAGACCCAGAGAGGTTCTGGCTGACGGACAGAGCTTGCCGGGGGTCAGACAGCCACTTTGACCTTTGACCCCCCCTTCACGTTTCCTGCTAATTGCCTCTCTACCCAAAGACAATGTCACAATTTGTCTTTTCAATTGTGTGTCAGTCAGTGTGTGTGTGTCAGTGTGTGTGTCTCCTCCCAGTGTGGTAGTCAGGGTTGGGGGTCATCTGCCCCCAGTAACAGAGAGTCTTTGTGTGGACTGGTTTCACATGGATGTGCCCCCCCCCCCCCCAGGACCCGACCCCCTCCAGGGGTCTGAGTTGGGGTCATTGTACCTGCATTTCCATAACCATGGACCAATCAATGAGCTTTTCTCCTCCTGTGAAGCAGCGAGGTACTTTTCTTCTAGAGAGCTCCTCTTCCTCCTCCTCCTCCTCCTTCTTCTCCTCCTCCACCTCCACCACCCCCTCCACACCCCTCTGCCATCAGCGCCTCCTCCTCCTCTTCCACTGTGTCCTCCTCCTCCAGCTCCTCCAACACCTCCTCCTCCCCCTTCTCTACCAACAGTGTCTCCTCCACTCCCTCCACCTCTCCCAATACCTCCTCCTACTCATCCACCACGTCCTCCTTTTTCCTCCACCTCCTTCACCTCTCCCTCTCCCACCAGCTTCTTCTCCTTCTCCTCCACAATCACCACCACCTCCTTCACCTCCACTTCCTCCTCCTCCACCTTCTCTCCAACCAGCTCCTTCTCCTCCTTCATCCCCTTCCTCCACTCCTCTATCACCTCCACTTCCTCCTCCTCCACCTCCTCTTCTACCAGCTCCTCCTTCACCACCATCACCACCTCCTCTTTATCCTCCTCCTTTGCCTCCACCCACTCCTGCTCCTCCTCCTCCAGGCCTGGAAGCAGGCAGTCAACCAAGCAGAGCCTCCAGATCTCGGCTCTCTGTTTCATTCCTCTGAGTTTTGATTCTGCAGGAGATAATTTAGACCACACACACATACGTGCGCTCGTACACACACACACACACACACACACACACACACACACACACACACACACACACACACGCACGCACACATGCTTGTTTCCACTGCACACTGAGGTCAGTTGGGTTTGTTTGAGCCCAGAATGGGACATTTATTGAATTTTGGTTTTGCAGAAGTTGCAGAATGCCACCAGCGGAGCTCCGTCATCCTGTCCCATCAGAGCTCTTCTGGCCTTTCAGCTTTCCAGACTCTCCTGCTTTGTGTTTGTCGGAGCCCTCTCATGGAAAACCAGCCTCCTTGTAATTGAAAAAAACAAACCCCGACCAGCAGCAGAAGAAAAGTCGTTGGGGTTAAATGTTTTTTGTCTTTCTGTAAACATGTAGAGAAAGTTGCAGTGCTGTTGTGGAAAGAGAAATATTGACAGAAGGTTGCCTCACCTGCTGGAGCCTTCTTCTGTTTGTGCAACATCGTTTGTCACCACTAGATGTTTTAGTTTTTGCACCGCGTGTCCAACCAAAACAAAGCGTTCCCCTGCAGGTCCTCCACTGGACTATCAGTTGGTCCACAATGCTGCAGCCACAGGGTGGTGCTGTGGGTGTTTCAGCTGGCTTCTTCCTAAATGACAACTCTGTATCTCATGTTAGCGTTGCAGCACCAGCTCGTAATGAACTGCTGTTGGCTAATACGGCGTTTGAGGGGCTACAGTTCGGAAGAGCAGAAGAGGACGAAGGTCAGATGTTGCGATGTCACTTCCTGCTGTGGATGCCACTGTAGTTAGCCAGATAGCTAACGATAAGCCTGGCCAGTCTAGTGTTAGCAGCTCGACCGTTTAAAAACCTGACACATCCGTTTCCAAAAGCTCCAACAGAAAGATTTTTTCAGTTAAAAAAAAAAAATGCATTTTCTGGGATTAGCGTGGACGTAGCATTGATGTAACCGTCGGATCAGTACTGGACCACAGTTTTTGACGTCCTCCAAGAAGAGAAGTGGTGCTTCTTCTCTGTGGGTTTTTCTTTTCCCTGCGGAAGCCGTGTTTTTGGTTCTGCTCCAGGCCGGATCGGCCCGGATCTCCGTCCAGCACGGCAGCAGCAGCGGCAACAGCTCATGGCTCAAACTCCCTGGACTTCCTGGACTTTCTGGACGAGAGACCTCCTGCCTGTCGGTCACGTCCAATCCAAACAGAGCGTAGCGACTCTCTGTGGAATCTCCTCCAGACGGCTCTGTGAGATAAGTGCTGAGGATTTAGACAACGTTCCGTCTGTCGTGCCAGGTTATTGAAAAATGTTTTCCGTGGAGAGTGAGCTGAGGGGAGTGGTGGGGGGGGTGCGTCCTTGGCCGCAGCGGGATGCTTGAACAGCACTGTGGGGGCGTTGGGGGCGGAGCCAGTCTGTTTTCCAGCCAGTCTTCCTCTTTGCCCTGGAATCAAACCATCTCCCTTTAAAGCTTTTCTTGTGTGTTCCTTCAGCCAGGAACCCTTCCAGCCCCCTCTGAGTCATCAGCCCATTTTTTAGAAAATTGAATCATAATTTCCTCCATTGTGTTTTGTGCAGAATCAGGCTGAATTCACCGCAGCGCCTTGCTGCTTCCTATTATCCCTGATTTGGCCATGAAATTCCTCTTTTCCTGCGTCACCTCGGCTCTGTTCGTCCTCTTGGAGTGGCGGCGGCGGCGATGACGGTTCCCGTCTCCAGAGATCCGTCAACACAACTGAGGCGTGGTGCTGAGGAAGCAGCGCTGAGCAGACGGAGGCCCAGTGATGGAGATTCAGGAGAACAGCTCCTGGACGCTCTCAACTCCCCAGAACGCTGCATTCTTCTGCTGGCACCAGATGGAAAACATTCCAGCGTGACTTCATGAGAGAAAGGTCACGTCTCGGTGGCGTCTGCCAGGCTCCGCCGTCACCTCCACCTCCTCCTCCTCCTCTTCCACCCCCACCACCTCCACCTCCTCCTCCGCATCCACCGCCATCTCCTCCTCCTCCTCTTGCTCCTTGTTTTTCACCTCCGCCAGGGCCTGTATCTCAGGGTGGAGAAGACGATGGAAGGAGAAACTAGCAGGAAGCAGCTGACAGGGTTCCTCTTCCTCCTCCTCCTCCTCCACTTCTTCATCATCCCCTACTCGCACTCGTCCTCCACCTTCTCCTCCTCCTGCTCCTGCAGGTGTGTGCTGTGGACAGCGGACAGGAAGTCAGCGTCTCTGGCTGCACAATTGGATCCTCATGAGTCAATTAAGGCAAATTTCCGTTGGTAGTTCAGAAAACCGCCAAAGTTTTCCACTGAGCTGTTTCTGATTTTGCACATGAAAACATTACAAAGCTGCAAAAGAAACAAAAAACAAAAAAAAAGAAACAACAAACGAGTCTCACTGATGAAAAGAGAGTCAGTGATGAGGTTCAGACACCGGGGGGGGCTGGTTTTATTGAAGGCTGGAACCACACAGGCAAACGTCAGTGCACACGCAAACTGATGACGCAGCTGATCCGCTAATATCAACATTCATCCACGACACATTGTTTCTCTTCATCAGTGGCTCCGCCCTCAGTCCACATCCTTTTCTTTTCTCTGTGATCTGGGATCTTTAGGACAGAAACCTCACAGAAAGGCACTGTGTAGCAGCAGCAGCAGCAGCAGCAGCAGAAGCAACAGCAGCAGCAGTTAGCTGCCTTCTTGCTACTGAGAAAGGGGAGAAAAAAACAGAAAAAAATGCTTTCAGTGGGAGCTTTTACCAGACAGATCCCAGAAATGTCTGGCTCTCATCTGGCTGCAACATTTTGCACAACATGCGGCAGCGGACGCAACGATCGTAGCAAAGATTTGTGGGGAAACATTCCGGCTGATTGGAGCGCTGACAGAATTCCCAGCTGGAGAAACTTTTTTACTGCTCAGCCGCATCGAGGGAAACATATCAGACTACACTGGGCTGTGTGTGTGTGTGTGTGTGTGTGTGTGCTGAACACTATAAACCTGTCCCAGTCTAACGGGATGATTTATCTCCTCCTGCTTGCTGGCTGAAACCTGAGGTCACGTGACTCCAGTCAAAACATGCCCACGCCGTGCGACGGCACGCCGTCAGCGTTGCCAAGTTAGCGATAGCTTTGTCGCTACATTCAGCCAGAATTCAAAGGAAACACTGGTTACTGGCTGGTTATGAGAAACACATGTTAATTGTAGAAAAACACTGGTTGCTTGGAGGAAAACATAGGTTACTGGCTGGTTGCTTGGAGGAAAACACTGGTTACTGGCTGGTTACTGGGAGCAAACACTGGTTACTGGCTGGTTGCTTGGAGAAAACACTGGTTACTGGGAGGAAACACTGGTTACTGGCTGGTACTTGGAGGACAGACTGATCACTGGCTGGTTACGGGGAGCAAACACTGGTTTCTGGCTGAGAATCCTCGACAATATGGGACCTTAAAAAGGAAGATCAAAGTAAAAAACAAACAAACCACATCTGAAGCAGAAGCAGTTGTGAATTTGTCCTTCTACTCATAATTTTATGACTCAGAACTATGCAATGGTGATCTGGCGCTGGCAACCAGCGCCGTTTTAATAAATGAGCCATGAATAATTCTGCCCGTCGGTGCCACCTTTAGTTTGTCTCAACAGCGCCTCCACACGTCTGAATTATTATTAACGTTGGTCATCCCGGTGAAACTTCAACCGGCTTCAGGGGCCAAAACTGAAAAATCACCACAGCTGAAAACAATACGTGAAGCCCCTCCCCCTGCCGGCCGTCAGATTGAGGTTAACCTTTACCGCCAATGTTAACACAACGCTAATCTGTGTTAGCATTCGCTACCTGCTCCTGTTGGCCGACACACATGTTTTCAATCTACCGCCGCCACCGCCGCCGGACGACACTGAGCCGAACCAGGTGCAGCCACTCTGCAGGTTTCTGTGGGTTGTCGCTCACACACACACACACACACACACACACACACACACACACACACACACACACACACACACACACACACACACACACACTGGCCCTCACGGCAGCGGTTGGATGTTTTGATTCAGAGCCGCTAATCATCTTGTGGAGGCCTCGTGATGCCAGCGAGGAGCACATTCCTCAGCAGCCAGCTGTGAACAGAATGTCCTGGACAGCCAAAACTCTTCCTGGTGGGCACCAACATTATCATCACTGTTGTTGGCCATAATATTTTTCACAATATAATCTTTACATATATATTATATTTCATATTTTCTAATAATTTAAGACCCATAGAAGGAATATAGATGAAATTAACATTTATTACAATTAAAAAGCATGTAAAAAAATATGAAATATACACAAAATAAGATATAGTCTTTTTTTTTTTTTTTTTTTTTTTTTTAGAAAAAACATGAAGTCATAACTCAGAAGCATTTATTAGACATAATAAAATATCTTCGTCTTGGCTTCCACAAATAATTTATCAAAGTAAAATAATGTTAATATTTAAAAAATTTAAAAAAAAAGGTAATTCAGAATAAAATTCCGCAAAATTGGCTTTGGTTTTGGTATTCGACTGGAGTTTTAATGGGTTAATTTTGAATGCGGCAATAAACTTATTAAAAGTTGGAGACACTTACTTGATGCTGAAGAAATGTGCCAATTAAAGGTTTGACATCATAAACTCAAAAGGTTTTATGATTCTGAATCAGAGGTGACGTCAGCGGCCGACCAGGGGGCGCTATTCTCCGTCGGGCCAGACGTGTTGTAGAACGCCACGTCTCAAAAATGGAGCTGGCCGCCTTTCAAACAAGTCATCCAGCGAGATGTTAACAACATGTTTTACAGGCCTCCGTCGGCATGTTTACAGGCCCAGAGACACTCTGTTGAAAATGGATTCTCACACACAACATTTTTCTTTTCTGCAAATCTATCTGTTTGCAAATCTGTGGTTTTTCGAAAGGGTCCAAGAACATCCGTCTCCATCGGGTATTTGTACCTAATTCTGTTGTGGAAACTCAATCCCGTCCCAGCACTGCCTGCGTTGTCTCCAGAAAACAAAGCAAAAAAATAAATAAAATAAAAAAACATGTGAGTCAGACACATATCGGCCCCAGTTAAAGTCACAGTGAAGCAGAGCGCAAAGAGCTCTGTGCCCTCACATATGTTTGTGTTTCTGGGTCAGGGGGTGGGAGTGTTGGCAGCTAGCACTAGCGTTGCTAAAGGCCTGTCTGTTTAACAAAAAACAGAACTCAGCCAACTACCAACTAATTCAATGTCGAAAGGCTCCTTTCCAACAAAAAAACCCTCCACAATCAACCAAAATGCAGCCAAATGAAGTGAAGCAGAACCAGTCTGATCACTGGGACCGCGGCACCAAACTGGGGTTTCTGGCCGAACACGGCTAGACAAGCCAACAGGACCTTTTCAAAGTTAACCAAGCTAGCATTAGTTTTTGCTCAGAAAAGCTACACTTTGTCTCTAAACTCAACAATTACAGTCAGAGAATGTATTTAAAACAATATTTTCATGGTTATTTTTAAACGCTAGATTTAATGCCGCGGAAAGCACAGAATTGTCCCGTATTTGACAACGAAATGGTGGCGTCCCGTTTTGAATCAATACGAGTTGTTCTGAGTTGTTCATTCATTCATCTTCTATACCCGCTTATTCCTATTCAGGGTCACAGGGGTCTGCTGGAGCCTCTCCCAGCTGTCTTTGGGCGAAGGCAGGGTGACACCCTGGACAAGTCGCCAGTTCATCGCAGGGCCACATAGAGACAAACAATCATTCACACTCACACCTACGGACAATTTAGAGTGTTCAATTGACCTAACATGCATGTTTTTGGAGTGTGGGAGGAAGCCGGAGAACCCGGAGAGAACCCACGCAGACACAGGGAGAACATGCAAACTCCACACAGAAAGGTCCCAGGTCCGGGCCCCGGAATCGAACCCAAGACCTTCTTGCTGTGAGGCGGCAGCGCTAACCACTGCGCCACCGTATCGCCCTTTCTGAGAGTTTGTGTTCAAAACAGTAATCTGTACAACGTATGCATCAAGGTCACTGGTTCTTTTCAGCTTTATTGATTTGATTATTTTTTAAAACGCCATCCATCCTGCACTTTATTGATTGTTGTGTAAAAGTGTGTTCAATTTAAAGATTTCAACCCAATTTAAACATTCATCTTATTTCTAAAGTCTATTGGGAACAAAGCAGTTCTAACTATGTGAACCATATATTTTCTTTGAAACCCTATTTTAAATTCTGATTTACTATACACTACTGCGATGGTCATGACCCCAGGCACTGTGAAGGGCCTCCTTTACTTTTCTGAATGAAAGTTGGCAACGCTAACTTTAACTATCAACCATTATTTATTTTAAAAACAAAATCGCTGGTAATAGT
This sequence comes from Nelusetta ayraudi, assembly GCF_046127955.1. Taxonomy (NCBI): domain Eukaryota; kingdom Metazoa; phylum Chordata; class Actinopteri; order Tetraodontiformes; family Monacanthidae; genus Nelusetta; species Nelusetta ayraudi. Next base: position 1,445,026 of record NW_027466068.1, on the reverse strand, counting down.
AAAATTCATTGGTGATGAGTCCAAGA
>NW_027466068.1:1395000-1442500 GCF_046127955.1 Nelusetta ayraudi | reverse complement strand
AGAGCATTTAATTTATTGGAACATCCAAACATTGGATGAAAAAACGCCAGCCTCCTCCAAAATAAAAAAAAAAGGAAAGGTCTTCTTGGAGTCGAAGCTCACGGCTAATGGTTTGTTAGCAGCAGCAGCAGCAGAACATCCTGCAGAGACAGATGGACCTGACTGAGTCCATCTGAGAGCCATGTTCCAATAGGCTGGTGGGCTCAAACCTCTCTCTCTCCCTCTCTCTCTCTCACTCTCTCTCTCACTCTCTCTCTCTCCCAGGTGGACAAGCAGCAGTTTGAGGAGACGGTGCGGACCCTCAACAACCTGTACGCCGAGGCGGAGAAGCTGGGCAGCCAGTCATACGTTGAGGGCTGCCTGGCCTGTCTCACTGCCTACACCGTCTTCCTGTGCATGGAGACGCACTACGAGAAGGTGAGACCCTCAGAGCTAATGGACCTCTTGGTCCTCCAGGACTTCCTGTACCTCAAACCAGGTGCCTCTTGGTCTGATGTCCTCCCAGTCCCTCCTTTACTGATTCCTCTCAAGTGTATTAGTTATCCACACCCTGAGCCTGGTCTTGGCTCCGCCTCCTGAGACCTCCTTAACCTCCTGAATCAGGCTAGGCTCCACCACTAGGCTGGAGACTGCAAACAGAGGGCTAACAGCGCTGCTTTTTGCCCACCTGGAGAGTGTGTGTGTGATCATTGATGATGTGTAAAGCTGCTCCACTGAGGGCCAGGATGGAGTGAGTGGAGATGATGGAGGAGCTTCACGGTGACGGTGTGGTGGGGCAGCAGCAGCAGCAGCAGCAGCAGCAGCAGCAGCAGCTGAGGTTGATCCTCAGAGAAGCAGACTGACTTTTGAAAAGGTTAAAAGCTCTGCTGGAATTCTGGATTTTTTTCTCGCAGCTGTAACTCCATAACTTTCTTTTTACGACCCCGGACAATAAATACCCACAATGCTCCTTGGCCCCCTCGAACTGTGACTCTGACTGGTGGAAGACAGTGGAATTAGAAGGCTTTTAGTAACGCTGGTCTACGTCAGAGCAGAGTGCAAACGTGTCTTGGCTGCCCGGATCTTCTGCGGCCGCCTGCTTGGCTTTCACAGAGGAGCTGTGCTGGAGAACATGTGTGGAGGAGGTGGAGGAGGAGCAGTAGCACTGATGGAGGGATGAAGGTCTGAGCAGTGACTCAGCATTTCTGACAAATGAATCAGACTGGGGAGCTCCATGTATACACAATGACAGCCAGGTGGCGCTAAAAGTTCCTTAACACCTGCTGACACCAGCAACCAGTGGCTAGCGGCTCGCGGCTAGCGGCTGACTCTTCTCCTCTTCCTCATCCAGGTGCTGAAGAAGATCGCAAAGTTCATCCAGGAGCAGAACGACAAGATCTACGCACCGCGAGGCCTCCTGCTCACCGACCCCATCGAGCGAGGACTCCGAGTCGTATCCTTGGCCCCGCCCCCCTCACTCGGCCCCCCCTGCCAATCACTGCCTCCAGCTGTGTTTCCATCACCCCCAGAATGGTGCAAAACCTAATCAACCTGTCAATAAAACCTGGGGATGGAAACTAAAGCTCAGCTGGGAAAAACCTCTCCAATACGGCTGAAAGGGTTTGACTCTCATCAGGGGTCACGTGACGTACGGGGTCACGTGACCAGTTGACTGACCAATGACAATGGCGCGTTATGATTGGACGGAAGAGGAGACGGAATATTTTTTCCAAGTCATCAAAGAGAAAAATAGAGCAAGCATTCTGGACAGCAAACAACATGGAATCAAACAGAAGCAAACGTAATTCTCCTGAAATCTCCTCCCGCAGGTTTTGAGCAGAATTACAGCTGATGAGCTTCACACCATTCAATGGAAACACCTGCAAATTGCAGTTATACAGGTACTACCCAGAAAATGAATCATTCATTCTTTAATTAATTAATCCTGAAAAGGTTGCACTATTTCTGCAATTCAACTTAAAAGGTGAATGTGACATATTATATAAAGGAATAATATGCAAATCAATATATTTCAAGATTTTATTTCTTTGGATTTTGCTGATCAGGTCTTGCAGCTTAAAAAAACCCTCAAATTTTATAAGAATTTTCTGAGTTTGTGGGTTTGTGGTTTCATAAGCTGAAAATCTTAATCAGCAAAGTTACAACAAGGAACTGCTTGAGATGTCAATTTGCGTGCAATGGCTCAATAAAATTTGTTGCTTTCATCTTTTATGTTAAATTGCCAAAATAAAACAACTTTTACTTGATATTCTCATTTGTCGGGTAGTACCTGTACAAAATTTTGGAAATATCGCGAGAAACTGTGATGGAAACACAGCTACTGTCTTTACACTTCACGTGCCATTTTGTGTCTTTCATCTACACAAAGTTGTAATGATGATCTCAGTGTCTCCCGACTTCCCCCTTGACTCTGGACCTCCTCCAGATTGAGGTCACCATCTTTGAAGAGCGAAGTCTCACCAGATAAAAGCTGCTGCTCCTGCTGCGGTGAGTCTACCACTCAATCACACACACACACACACACACAGTGGGGTGATGTCAGCGGTGGATTCCAGGTTGCGATGGTGCAGGTTCTCTCAGGTTCTCTGAAGGCCACAGACACTTCATCAAAAGGCTGCTGTGGGATCTTTTCATGAGCGCCTCCGCTGTGCCGGGAGGGGAACTACCACATCAAACCACCGGCGCCTCGCCGCTCTGTCATGAAGCTCTTCAAAGACCCGGTGAGCTCACAGGGCGGCGCAGGAGATCCAGGCGTGTTGAAGAAGCACCACTTGTGTTCTTCCACTGGTTTGTCGTCACTGTTGATGTGTTGAGTTGTGGACGGATGGAATCCAGCTGGATTCATCTCACACCTCCTGCCACGAAAGGCTCTCACCTCCTCCTCCACTTTCACCTCCTTCCAATTCTTCTCTACTGCTCTTCCATCTCCTCATTCTTCTCTCCTCGTCCACCTCCTCTTCCTTCCTCCTCCCCCTTCTCTTCTTCCTCCTCCTCCTCCTCCTCCTTTTCTTTCTCCTCCTCCTCCTCCTCCTTTTCTTTCTCCTCCTCCTCCTCATTCTCCTCCCGTCCTTCACTTTCATCTCCTCCTCCCCCATCCTCTCTTTCTCCTCCACCTCCTCCTGCAGTGATTCATACGGCTCAGTGGTGACTCAGTCGTGTGAATCCTGTGACTCACGGCTCCGGGTCACCGTGTGACTTGGCGTGAGGTGAACCCAGTCAGTGGAGGTGCTGTTGAGGAGCTGCTCCTCAACAGCGGAGAACATCTGATCCTGATGGACGGAGCTTTAAAAGCAGCTCAGTGTTGAAAGCAGCGTTTCGTCAGACGCACCAGCAGGCCAAGAAACGTCTCCCAGCGCAGAGCCTCCGGTCCTCCTCTCCTGCTCCTCCTCCTCAGCTCCTCAGCTCCTCAGCTCCTGTCATTAGGAGAGCCTTCACAACAGGCTGTGGAACCGCACACTGTTTGGCGTGTGCAGGAGGAGGAGGTGGAGAAGAAGAGGGAGAGGAGGAGGAGGAGCAGGAGGAGGCCTGTGGTGTGGCGGCTGGCCACTGGCGGCTTCACGGCCTGGCTGAGGCCTCAGCAGCAACATCTCAGCTCGTAAATCCAGCAGCTCTCCACTGCTGCACCTAATCCCTCTGATGCAGCAGCAGGAGCAGCAGCAGCAGCAGCAGCAGCAGCAGGAATGAGACGACGTCAAGCGTTCCAACACGGCGCCTGAAGGTGCTTTGTGTCAGAGCTGCCACTGGAGCGCACCGGTGATCATTTGGCAACGAGGGGTGTTGTGATTGGCTGCAGAGCTGCAGACACTCTGGATGGATCTGCTGCTCTGGAATCCTCAGACCACCAGAGATATAGACAGACAGGTAGAGACAGACAGACATGGAGGTAGAGACAGACAGACAGGTAGAGACAGACAGACAGACGGATAGATGGACAGATGGATGAGTCAGGTGGCACCAATAGATCGTCAGACTTGCTGTCTGCTGGATCAGCGCCCCCTGCTGCCCAGCAGCGTGTGGTGCAGTGGGTTCATCAGTCTGAGGCTGAGACGTTGCTCACACACACAGGTGCTGGACGGGTGTCGCACGCGCCTGCACTGTCCCCTGGTGGTGGGCGAAGGTAGCGCTCGGGAGAGTCTCCACTCCTGCTGCTGCGGTGGTGAAAGCTGCGGTTCCCTGCAGCACCTGAAGGCATCACCACGCCCCCACTGACTCACACTCTTGTCTTTCCTGCCGCCGCCTCTGTCTGTCTGCAGTGGCCGAGCCAAGCCCCGCCCCCACCACCTCTGACCCATCTGGATGGTGGCTCCACCTACACAGGAAGCTGCCATTGGCTTGTGGAGAAGAAGCAAGCACACACACACACACACACACACACACACACACACACACACGCACACACACACACACACACACACTATTTAATCCTGGCCATTTGTAAACACACTCGCACTACAAGACTTTATATTGTGTGTTTTTTTGGACACGCCCACGGCACAGGACAACTCAGCTGCTGATTGGCTCAACATCTTCTGCATGTGCCCCCCCCCCCCACCCCCTGGCTGTGACTGGCTACCTACCTTCTCCTCCTTCTCCTTCTCCTTCACGTCCTCCAGCATGTCCTCTCCTCCTGACCCCTGACCTCTGAGCCTGACAGCTTCTCATTCACTCTCTGTCGATCATGTGACCTCGCTGTCGTTCGCTCTGCATCGTGTTTGCGATCTGCTGCTGTTTTGTTTCTCTGTGTTGGTTTGTTTTTTTCTGCCGTCCAATCAGAATATTTAGCCCGGTGATGTTTGTGCGGTTGCCTTGACCAAGTTATTGAAGTGCCCTTGTTAGTCGACGGTGCCTGCCATGGATGCCCCACCCCCCCAAAAGCCTGGGTCACACCGCCCTGTCTAAGCCCCGCCCACCGTTTGTGTCTAAACCAATCAGTGTTTAGCAGCAGTAAACCAGAAGAGGCTCCACAGGGTTCCTCCTCTTCCTCCTCCTCATCCTCACCCTCCTTTTGAGTAATTAACAACTAAAAACAATAGGTGTAGAAACAGTTCGTACGTGGCCCTGGAGCCACAGTGCCCCCTGGTGGTGTGACCGGCAGCTAACAAGGGGCCTGTTGAATGAAGTGCAGTACACCTGTGATTCCTGAATGTTTGCGTCGGAGAGATTTTCCATGTAAATGACATTCCTGGAGAAATTCCGATTCAGCCGATCCAGCTGGACTTTTTATCTCGGCTCTGTTTTATTTGGAAATGTGATGTTTTGTTAATATAAACCTTGTATGTAATACAATCAATGAATAAATGAGAAGTGTGTACATATTTTAAACTGCTGTCCCCGGTGGTCTTTGACGTCGTTTTGGTCCAAGTATCTTTCAGGTGCCACAAGTTAAAAAATAAAGAAAGAATCCTCTTCATGTGTTGCTTCCACCTGTTTGAGACAATGAGCATGTGTTTTGTTAGTTTAGTTAGAGGTCAGTGAGCCTGTTGTGGCCTGCCGACACCTGCCAACACCTTCCAACCCCTGCCGACAATGCCGCTGTCTTTGTCACCATGAAACCCCATAATAAGCGTCCTGGAGCGTGACTATGACGGTATATAAAACATCTTAACATGTCAGAGAAGTCAACATACTATAGATACATAGTTTCAAATTCACCTCACATGCATGTGTTTAGACTCTGGAAGACCTGCAGAGAAGCCAGCAGACACGGGGAGAACATGCAAAGTCCACACAAAAGTCCCATTTTGGGAATCGAACCCGCAACCTTCTTGCTATGTGTGGTGAAATGTAACATTTCAACTTGAACCCACAGCTCATCCATCAGTCAGAGGTTCAACCTGCTGAGCCAACCAACTGCCGTCCCCTCAATTCCCAAAGATTTTTGTGCTATTTTCACTTTCTTATTGTATCTCTGAGGAGTGAAAAATACTTTGTCCTGGAGACGTGGGGCCACTTGCTTTGTCATCAGGATCCCTCAAGAAGCGCACAAGCCAAATTTGGGGCTTCAAGCGTGTGAGGAACCCCGAAACCCAAACCCTAATTTCAGCCTTAAGCGTAACCGTATACAGTAGAAATGGACATGTGAGGTAGTGGAGTCCCCCCCAATAGGCCAAAAATGATTTCCAATGAAATATGTCAACTGATTGTGATGGTAGAGCCCCCGGGCTTGGACATAATGATTCGCTGAATTTTATATGTTGAACAGTGTTGGGATAAGCACTGCCATCTAGCGGTCAAATTGCGGAATTGTTTTTTTAAGGCGGAATCGAAACCTAAGAAGCACCGCGGCGAATGTGGTGCCAACTTCAGCGTCGTCCCTGATTCGTGGGTTTGACCACTGGACTCTTGAGTGAAGTGTCGCTGCAGGGAGAAATAAGCAGCCGCTCACTTCCAACAAGTGTAACAACAAGTAGAGCTGAAGCCTTTTATGTCCAGCGGTGACTCCATAATTCTCCTCGCTCTTTAACATTGAATTCACGTAGAGTTTGAAAAGAAATAAGGGGGAGCTAGCTGGCTAACCAGCTAGCTCCACTTACCTGTATGCTGCAGCTTCTTCTTGCTCCCAGTTGAAGGAAATTCCAAATGCTCGGGAGATTGCCTGAGAGGATGTCAACACTGTGCTGAGAGAAATGAGTGCCATGTTGGCTGTGTAGAGGGTGGAGTGAATGTGTTCATCAGTAAGAGCAGTTCTGAGTGATGCTTTGTTTATTGTTATCAAAGAGAACAGTGGCTCACACAACTCTGTGCTACCAAACATAGGGGCCGTTGACATGAAGCCATCTTTAAAAATGATCCCGTTTACACCAAGACGCTGGAAACGACGGAAGACGATGTAGTACCTATGCCAGACCTGGTGTGGCCCCACTAGTTTACTCCATGAATGCAGAAGAAGACCTGAAGCACACTGGGTTTAAAGAAGCAGCAGCTCATTAACAACATGAGCACCACAGAGAACAGAAAGGTCGCTCGGGAAAAGACGGTCGGCCAGTCTGCCGAGCCAAAAGAAAATCAATAAAAGTAAAACAGGAAGTTTGCAGATCGGTTTGCTTGTGTTTATTTTCACGTTGCACACCATCCACCATCCATCCACCAGCACCGTGTATTATTATTAGCGCTTTGTTTTAGTGGAGGTTAATGGAAGACTGTAGCAGTAACAAGTCCACTGTCCAACGCTGCTGCTGTTGGTCGTCTGCACCTCACGGCTGCTCAGGTTGCAAGAGGAGGGGCGGGGTTTAGAGCTGTGATGTCGGCATTTTCAAACTTATCCAATATGCATTTTCGCTCTGTGTGGTTTCAGTGAAAATGCCGGTTTTGTGTAAAACGCACGACAAAAACTGAGGAAATATTTGAGTGTTTTCAGGAAGCCAGATTACGTCCCCAGACTCCCAGTGCACTGTGGTACTTGTAGTATGGTGGTGCGTGCAATATACCAGTGGGCCAACTGTAATGCTAAAAATGAAGTATCATCATGCGGGAGTGTCAGTATTAGTGCTTTCTTTTAGTGGAGGTTAATGGAAGACTGCAGGATGATCAGCAGTAGCAGTAACAAGTCCGCTGTTGCTGTTGGTCGTCTGCACCTCACGGCTGCTCAGGTTGCAAGAGGAGGGGCGGGGTTTAGAGCTGTGATGTCGGCATTTTCAAACTTATCCAATATGCAGTTTCGCTCTGTGTGGTTTCAGTGAAAACGCCGGCTTTGTGTAAAACGCACGACAAAAACTGAGGAAATATTTGAGTGTTTTCAGGAAGCCAGATTACGTCCCCAGACTCCCAGTGCACTGTGGTACTTGTAGTATGGTGGTGCGTGCAATATACCAGTGGGCCAACTGTAATGCTAAAAATGAAGTATCATCATGCGGGCCAACGATAATTAACTTGGTTTTTGGCCTGCGGGCCTCAGGTTGACACATATGCTGGACAGGAAGTGGCTGTTGTTATCGTAGGGAGCGGTATTTCGTGAAGGGTTCAGGTAAATGTTTACTATATGATTATTGTCCAAAACAACAGAAAATGCTGTTGTAACTACCGCTAGCTCATTTTAAGAAAAACTAAAAGTAGTGTAAAGTTTATATAAAATGTATCAATAAAAAACAATTATTGAAACTCATACAATGCCATTTCATTTACGCATTTATTGAGAACTTAAGTTACCAAACTCTGCATATATTTTCTACACATTTTCAGCTCAAATAGCGGAGCTGAGCTCACTGAAAGCCAGGACAAATGTTATAGAAATCCACGTAGAAGAACTGAAGACAGACAAAGAACGTAAGAAGAAAAATGAAGGTAGAAATGTAGAAATGCTTGCATGGTTTATCTTTTCTCAATAGAACTGTGTGTCTCAGTCAAACAGGTGGCTTTCTCAGCCTCTCTACTGGTGTCAGGCACTGGAAATGTCGGCCCGTTTAATACTTTCACTCCGTTGGTCTTCAGACATGTGTTCACAAACATCGGAAATGCCTACAACCCAAACACAGGTTCCTACTTTGATTGACAGGTTACAGTGGAAAGACTTCCACCTGACCACTGATTCATCTGACTCTTCTCTTCTGCCATTGCAGGCTTCTTTACTGCACCAGTGAGAGGAGTCTACCAGTTTGACTTCTATGTATTTGGATATGGACATGCTTCTTACACCTCAGCTGCTGTGTTGGTTAAAAATGCAGACCAGATTTTTATTGCCTACGGGTATCAGCCATCCCATCATGTGAGCTCAAGTAATGGTGTCAGACTCCTTCTTGAGGTTGGAGATGTTGTGTATCTGAAACTATGGGAAACCTCAAGAGTGTTTGACAATGTAAACCAACATACAACCTTCAGTGGACATCTTCTGTTCACAATGTAAAGACGGTCGGCCAGTCTGCCGAGCCCAAAGAAAATCAATAAAAAGTAAAACAGGAAGTTTGCAGATCGGTTTGCTTGTGTTTATTTTCACTTTGCACACCATCCACCATCCATCCACCAGCACTGTGTGTCAGTATTAGTGCTTTCTTTTAGTGGAGGTTAATGGAAGACTGCAGGATGATCAGCAGTAGCAGTAACAAGTCCGCTGTTGCTGTTGGTCGTCTGCACCTCACGGCTGCTCAGGTTGCAAGAGGAGGGGCGGGGTTTAGAGCTGCATTTTCAAACTTATCCAATATGCAGTTTCGCTCTGTGTGGTTTCAGTGAAAACGCCGGCTTTGTGTAAAACGCACGACAAAAACTGAGGAAATATTTGAGTGTTTTCAGGAAGCCAGATTACGTCCCCAGACTCCCAGTGCACTGTGGTACTTGTAGTATGGTGGTGCGTGCAATATACCAGTGGGCCAACTGTAATACTAATAATGAAATATCATCATGTGGGCCAAAGATAATTAACTTGGTTTTTGGCCCACGGGCCTCAGGTTGACACATATCCTGTACAGGAAGTGGCTGTTGTTACCGTGAAGAGCTATGGTCATGGGGGGGAGGAGCCTATCGTGAGCCTGGAGCAGCAGCAACTCATCCAGCAGCAGGCTGGCGCCCCCCGCTGGCTACAGGAGTCGCAGCTGCGGGGGAAATCGGCAACGTCGTCATCTGCACACCTGCACACAAGAGGACCATCAATAAGCACCTGCCAGCGTGACAACGACACACACAACGAAATAACGTGATTGTTTCACGTTACTACGTGAAGGGTTCTGGTTAATGTTTACTATATGATTATTGTCCAAAGCAACAAAAAATGCTGTTGTAACTACCGCTGGCCAATCAGTAGGTCCACGCTTCAAACTGATGTCAACAGGTGCCTTTGTTCAACGGTTCAAATGACGCACCATTGAACACCGTGAAAACTACACCCCAAAAATAAACAGTTTCAATGAGGACTTCTTAAAAAACAATAACATTCATATTGAACATACATTAACAGTGACAAATAGCTCATTTTAAGCGAAACTAAAAATAGTGTAAAGTTTCTATAAAACTTATCAATAAAAAACAATTATTAAAACTCATACCATGCCATTTCATTTACAAAATCGACTATAATTGATTAAGTGTGGAGCGGTGTCACATCTGCCTCAGCGGCCCACTCATGACAGACTGACCGTCCAGTTCTTCTGCAGACACGGTAGCTCCTCCCACTCACACAAACACTCATTCTCCTCTCGTCATCGTCGTTCTGCACTTCAGACACTTGGTGGCAGCGTCCTCTCTCTCTCTCTCTCTCTCTCTCGCTCTCTCGCTTCCTCACTCTCTTCAAGCATAAAGACACAAACACTAAATCAGTTAAAAAGAAACATACAATACAAATAAATAAAAGAATGCAAGCCCAATACTGAAAGAAAAGAAATATCCAGAAACTTTAATATGCTGGAAGAGGAAGAAGCAGAAAACCTTCCCAGGTTCACTCACATTTCACCTGCATTTCACTGCAGTCTTCATCAAAATGTACTAAAACAAGATATTATATGCAGCTGTTAAACATGATCCATTATTACATTACTACAATTATCAGAATCAGAATCAGATTGTTATTGTTATATATTACTATTATATCACAGCACTATATATACCTAGGAACTGCAGGTATTATGCACTATATTAGTACACATATTAGTAAATTAGTAGTATATTAGTATTGGTATATTAGTTATGTATAGGCACTATACATAATATACACTAATTACCATATTCCATATAATATATATTGACATAAAGTATTATACACACTAATGCCATATAGAGTACAATATTACAGTGTCCATATAAACACCAAGATATGCACCTTGACCACATTATTTCAGTATAATAAGCTTTGTGTACACAGTAAACATTCAGTGCACTATCACCCATTGATGAGCATCAAAACTGCATCATAAACTCCTCTCAGTTCTTGAGGAGCATCAGAAACGGACCATGTTCTCCTCACTCAGGCTCCTGACTGACGTGTCCATGCCCTGTCGGTGACCCCCCACAGGGTGGTCCTGAGGAGCCACAGCGAGGAGGGGGAGGGGGGTGAGTGCGCGCCACAGCGCCACGCGCACGGCGTCAGTCTGCGCGGCCTGAACATAAACACTGTGTCCCAACTCAGACCACACGAGGGTGACGTTCACCCAGATGCTGCTGGAACCGGACGAGTTCCTCCAGGCTCAGGTCAGAGTGGAGTCGCAGGTCACCTTCTGCCTCAAGGAGCTGCGGGTAGCAACACACACACACACACACACACACACACACACACACACACACACACACACACACACTGTATTGTGCTGCTGCGTGTGTGTTTCAGTGTTTTCTGTCCTTTGCGGAGTCTCACTGTCTCCCTGTGTGGCTGCCTTGAGTACTGCAGGACAGTGAGTGTGCGCTCTGACTGCTGGAGGAGTCTTCAGGCTCCTCGCTGCTCCTCAGGGAGCTGCAGGAGGGCAGAGCTCAGTGTGTGCTTGGTTGTGTTGTGTGGTTGTGACGCCTCCTGCAGGCCGGTGTGCTTCTCTGTGGACCACCTGCTCCTGGAGGCCTCGGTGGTCCTCGCCACGCTGGTCCAATCGGGCAGCGAGATGCCGGCAGCGCCACTCCTCCCACCCCATGTCCCTTGCTATTTGACCCCTGCCTTCTTTAAATCTCTGAACTCTTATACATCCCACTACATTTGGAATAACAGACACCCAAGAGTTAAATTCTCTTTGCTTACCAAGCCAAAGGATGTCGGAGGCCTCTCCCTGCCCAATCTACAATTATACTATTGGTCAGCACAACTTGAAATAATGTCAGACTGGTTTATAAAAAGGACAGACTCCCTATGGTTGGGTTTTGAATCCCTATTTTGCCATCCCAGAAAGCTTGACTCGCTTCCCTTTATCAATCATATAAATCAATGAAATAATTTCAAGAATAACATAATTGTTTATAATGCACTGCTGGTTTGGCGAGATGTAAAGAAATACTTCAATATTGCCCCTGTCATCTCTCCCCATTCTCCCCTGGCCCTGAATCCAGATTTACCAGCTCAGATTAGGAGTGTTGGTCTGACTTCAGATTAGGAGTGTTGGTCTGACTGAGTGGACCTCTAAGGGCCTATAAAAATGTTACAATTATAAATATCTCCAAATTGGCCACTTTTTAGGGTCTCTCTTGAGGACAGGCAGGATCCGCATGAGACCGTCAGAGCTGGAAAACATTACAGTTCAGAGCAAATCTCACAAAGGAAAGGACTGATTTCCAAGATTTACATTTCACTACTTTATTCTGACTCTTCAGACGATGACTCCCTGAAGTTGTTGTGGGAGCGTGATCTGGAGGTGACATTTACTCCTGTGGAAATTGGACAAGATCTGCAGTGGAATTTTTCCTAAATGTACCTCAATTTCGATATACGAACAGAACTTTAAATTCTTATTCCACTCCCGTTGGCCTCCGGAGGATGTTCCCTGGACTTTCTGGAGGGGTGTTCACTCTGCAGTTCAGGAAATCATTGGTAAACAGTTTTTACTGACTCCTTCTGTTTACCTATTTAACCATGCTCCAGACAATTTCTTGGACCCTGATACTAAATCTCTGCTGATGATTCTTTTATTTCCTGTTACGGTGGTCAACTCCCCAGGTCCCCACAGTTGATATGTGCTTATCTCAAATTTCTGCTCTTATTCCTCTGGAGAAACTCACTCATGACCTTAACCATAGGTCAGACAGGTTGAGAAGGATCTGGGGACCTCTACTTTCTTTCTTGCAGAGACTCTGATCTATCGTCTATTTCTGATTGATTGGAATTGTTTGCCCTCGCACCTACAGTATTTCATTTCACATTTGTGCTTTATATATACCTGTCTCTTGTCGTTTTTCTATTCTCTATTTACTCATTTATTTTATCTATACTTATTGCGCAGCGCTTATTGTTGTTTTGGGGTGGGACCTTTTTTTTTTTTTTTTCTAATGTGTGTTTGTATGTACCTTTAAAGGGAAAAACCAATTTAAAAAAATAGAAAAAAAAACACAAACAAAAACCTTTTAAACAAACACACACACACACACACACACACACACACACACACACACACACATACAAATGATACACAAAATGATCTTTATTCACTGACTGAAGTTTGGTAGGAAATGAAAGAAATGGCATTTTCAGCAACTGCTTGTTATATTTATCTCCAGTTCACATGAGACCCAAAACTCCCTTTGATAATTATCACTGTACTGTGAAGTCAAAAGCTGTAAGGCAAACAATAAATCACTTTAGAGTTCTTACCTTTAAAAACTGTCTGAGAGAATAAAACTCAGGGATGATGCAATGCAAGGCTGCATTTCCTCTTTACATTGTGAACAGAAGATGTCCACTGAAGGTTGTAGGGTGGTTTTCATTGTCAAACACTCTTGAGTTTTGCCGCAATTTCAGATACACAACATCTCCAACCTCAAGAAGGAGTCTGACACCATTACTTGAGTTCACATTATGGGATGGCTGACGTGCATAGGAAATACAAATACGGTTTCCATTTTTAACCAACGCAGCAGTTGTGGGATGAGAAGGATTTCCATGTCCATGGACATAGAAGTCAAACTGGTAGACTCCTCTCACTGGTGCAGTAAAGAAGCCTGCAATGGCAGAAGAGAAGAGTCAGATGAATCAGTGGTCAGGTGGAAGTCTTTCCACTGTAACCTGTCAATCAAAGTAGGAACCTGTGTTTGGGTTGTAGGCATTTCCGATGTTTGTGAACACATGTCTGAAGACCATCGGAATTTCAGTATTAAACGGGCCGAGATATCCTTCGCCTGACGCCAGTAGAGAGGCTGAGAAAGCCACCTGTTTGACTGAGACACACAGTTCTATTGAGAAAAGATAAACCATGCAAGCATTTCTACATTTCCACCTTCATTTTTCTTCTTACGTTCTTTGTCTGTCTTCAGTTCTTCTACGTGGATTTCTGTAACATTTGTCCTGGCTTTCAGTGAGCTCAGCTCTGCTGTTTGAGCTGAAAATGTGTACAAAATATATGCAGTGTTTGGTAACTTAAGTTCTTAAAAATAAAATCAACCTTCAGTGCAAGGACAAAGACAATAAAGTCAGAAGACTGTCCAGAAAGCACAAGGTTAGTTCTTCCAAGAATTAGAGGGAGAAAATGTTGAGGGCTAAAGGTGGAACCACATCTGAACACATTACTAAGCACATCACAATATCACATATCATATTGTTGTTGTCCCCTCTGGCCTGTCCCCTTTATGTCTTGACAATTGCAGTATTTGTATTTTGTCTTTACACTGGAATAAAATACCTTGCAGCTGTTGCTTCAGTTTGTCCACTTCAGTCTTTTGTGACTCCAGCTTGGCCGTTTGTCCTAAAAAAAACAAACACCATAGATTTTCCAGAATGAAAGGAAGCCAATGACTTCCTGTTTTTATGACCATCTGTACTGTTGTTCATCATTGTGTTTCCCTACCTTGGTTTTCTTTCTGGAGTTGCCTGATCTCCACCCTCTGCTCAGCCAAGATGGCACTCACTTCTCTCAGCACAGTGTTGACATCCTCTTCACGTGTCTGTTGTTGGTTGGGGGTTTGTTGTAGTTCTCTGGTGTGCTCAGTAAGTTCCTTCCCAAGTGGTGAGATGTCAACGTGGAGCTCTGGTAGAAGCTCTCCTGAGCAGAGAGAGGAGATGAGCTGCAAAAACAGAAAACACAATGTCGTCTTCATTGTCAAAACGCTCTACCAACACAAGTGGGACAGTTTGATTGGATCTTGTTTTCACTCCACTCTTTTCTAGGGAGGAAGGCAATCAATCGTTTTCCAGACACGTGTGCATGACACTTGTGCAAGAGATCTATTTGATAACATGTGCCAATGAGTATTTGTGAAGTGCATTCTATTAATGGTTCTTCTGAAGTACCCAACACATTCTCAGAACACACCAAGCAAAGTCCACTGGCTGCCAGTCACGTGTGGGACTCTGATGAACTGAACTGGAGACTCTTTGTTGTCGTTCATCGGTTTGTACAGTGGAAGGGAGCAGTGCCACCAAGTAGTTCAACAAGATCACTGACTGTGGTGATCCAATATTGGGCATTGTGTTGAGGACCCAACAAAGGCGGGGGCGGGGCTTGAACCTGCGTTGCAACAAAGAAAGCTCATCAATGCAGCATTTTAGCCACTACTCCACTGACTGCCACGTTCAAAATGCAACGCTGCAGTAGTGATGAAGAAGAATCCAGGACTACGTCATTAGTGACAGTGGGCAGCAGTGGCCTGGATGAACTTGCTACTCTGTGTTATGTTGTTTTTCTAAGGTGATTCACAACCTAGCATCGCCTGTTTGACCTTCTGAACCAAGAGGAAACTCTTTAGCATCGCACCAACCCCAAATCCCTGTACAACACATTGTCTGTCTTGCCAAAGTTCACTTCATCATTGATCATTGATAGACCGGCCCACTTCATGCGCGGTGTGGAATGAAATTGAAAAAAAAAAAAAAAAAAAAAAAAAAACAGCTGTAAATGATCCCATCATGTTTTTTCCAGTTACTTTTATTTTGGTGCCGGATGTTGATGTCCCGCTAGGCGGAAACAATATAGAGCGGTACCGCTCAAATACAGTCGAGTGGAGGCAGAGCGAGTGAGAGAGACAGCAAAGAAGAACGGACAGCGCAGAGCAAAGTTGAGCTTTGCTCTGCGCCGTCCGTTACTGTGTTTTCTTTTGTTAGTTTTTTTCATTCCACACCGCACGTGAAGTGGGCCGGTCAATCAATGATTCACGGAAACTTTTGGCCATGGCTTGCCTGCTGCCAGTGGTGCGTAGGCGATGCTAGGTTGTGAATCACCTTAGAAAACAACATAACACAGAGTAGCAAGTTCATCCAGGCCACTGCTGCCCACTGTGACTCATGACGTAGTCCTGGACTCTTCTTCATCACTGCTGCTGCGTTGCATTTTGAACGTGGCAGTCAGTGGAGTAGTGGCTAAAATGCTGGATGGATGAGTTTTCTTTGTTGCGACGCAGGTTCAAGCCCCGCCCCCGCCTTTGTTGGGTCCTCAACACGATGCCCAATCTTGGATCACCCCAGTCAGTGATCTTGTTGAACTACTTGGTGGCACTGCTCCCTTCCACTGTACAAACAGATGAACGACAACAAAGAGTCAGTTCATCAGAGTCCCACACGTGACTGGCAGCCAGTGGACTTTGCTTGGCGTGTTCTGAACATGTGCTGGGTACTTCAGAAGAAGCCTTAATAAAATGCACTCCACACATACTCATTGGAAACCCTCAACCAACAACAGACATGTAAAGAGGATGTCAACACTGTGCTGAGAGAAATGAGTGCCATGTTGGCTGAGCAGAGGGTGGAGATCAGGCAACTCCAGAAAGAAAACCAAGGTAGCGAAACACAATGATGAACAACAGGATTTCATTGGCTTCCTCTCATTCTGGAAAATTTATGTTATCTGTTTTTTTAGGACAAACAGCCAAGCTGGAGTCATAAAAGACTGAAGTGGACAAACTGAAGCAACAGCTGCAAGGTATTTTATTACAGTGTAAAGACAAAATACAAATACTGCAATTGTCAAGACATAAAATAATCAGCAGATGGAATTGCCACAGGCCAGAGGGGACAACAACAATATGATATGTGATATTGTGATGTGGTAATGTGTTCAGATGTGGTTCCACCTTTAGCCCTCAACATTTTCTCCCTCTATTTTTGAGAACTTAAGTTACCAAACTCTGCATATATTTTCTACACATTTTCAGCTCAAACAGCAGAGCTGAGCTCACTGAAAGCCAGGACAAATGTTACAAGTTGAAGACAGACAAAGAACGTAAGAAGAAAAATGAAGGTAGAAATGTAGAAATGCTTGCATGGTTTATCTTTTCTCAAAAGAACTGTGTGTCTCAGTCAAACAGGTGGCTTTCTCAGCCTCTCTACTGGCGTCAGGCGAAGGATATCTCGGCCCGTTTAATACTGAAATTCCGATGGTCTTCAGACATGTGTTCACAAACATCGGAAATGCCTACAACCCAAACACAGGTTCCTACTTTGATTGACAGGTTACAGTGGAAAGACTTCCACCTGACCACTGATTCATCTGACTCTTCTCTTCTGCCATTGCAGGCTTCTTTATTGCACCAGTGAGAGGAGTCTACCAGTTTGACTTCTATGTCCATGGACATGGAAATCCTTCTCATCCCACAACTGCTGCGTTGGTTAAAAATGGAGACCGTATTTGTATTTCCTATGCACGTCAGCCATCCCATAATGTGAACTCAAGTAATGGTGTCAGACTCCTTCTTGAGGTTGGAGATGTTGTGTATCTGAAATTGCGGCAAAACTCAAGAGTGTTTGACAATGAAAACCACCCTACAACCTTCAGTGGACATCTTCTGTTCACAATGTAAAGAGGAAATGCAGCCTTGCATTGCATCATCCCTGAGTTTTATTCTCTCAGACAGTTTTTAAAGGTAAGAACTCTAAAGTGATTTATTGTTTGCCTCACAGCTTTTGACTTCACAGTACAGTGATAATTATCAAAGGGAGTTTTGGGTCTCATGTGAACTGGAGAGAAATATAACAAGCAGTTGCTGAAAATGCCATTTCTTTCATTCCCTACCAAACTTCAGTCAGCGAATAAAGATCATTTTGTGTATCATTTGTGTGTGTGTGTGTGTGTGTGTGTGTGTGTGTGTGTGTGTGTGTGTGTGTTTGTTTAAAAGGTTTTTGTTTGTGTTTTTTTTTCTATTTTTTTTAATTGGTTTTTCCCTTTAAAGGTACATACAAACACACATTAGAAAAAAAAAAAAAAAAGGTCCCACCCCAAAACAACAATAAGCGCTGCGCAATAAGTATAGATAAAATAAATGAGTAAATAGAGAATAGAAAAACGACAAGAGACAGGTATATATAAAGCACAAATGTGAAATGAAATACTGTAGGTGCGAGGGCAAACAATTCCAATCAATCAGAAATAGACGATAGATCAGAGTCTCTGCAAGAAAGAAAGTAGAGGTCCCCAGATCCTTCTCAACCTGTCTGACCTATGGTTAAGGTCATGAGTGAGTTTCTCCAGAGGAATAAGAGCAGAAATTTGAGATAAGCACATATCAACTGTGGGGACCTGGGGAGTTGACCACCGTAACAGGAAACAAAAGAATCATCAGCAGAGATTTAGTATCAGGGTCCAAGAAATTGTCTGGAGCATGGTTAAGTAGGTAAACAGAAGGAGTCAGTAAAAACTGTTTACCAATGATTTCCTGAACTGCAGAGTGAACACCCCTCCAGAAAGTCCAGGGAACATCCTCCGGAGGCCAACGGGAGTGGAATAAGAATTTAAAGTTCTGTTCGTGTATCGAAATTGAGGTACATTTAGGAAAAATTCCACTGCAAATCTTGTCCATTTCCACAGGAGTAAATGTCACCTCCAGATCACGCTCCCACAACAACTTCAGGGAGTCATCATCTGAAGAGTCAGAATAAAGTAGTGAAATGTAAATCTTGGAAATCAGTCCTTTCCTTTGTGAGATTTGCTCTGAACTGTAATGTTTTCCAGCTCTGATGGTCTCATGCGGATCCTGCCTGTCCTCAAGAGAGACCCTAAAAAGTGGCCAATTTGGAGATATTTATAAAAGTCCTTGTTGGAAATGTCAAAATCAGCCCTAATTTGCTCAAATGACTTCACTGAATCTGAGACCAACAGGTGTGTCAAATTTGATAGGCCCTTAGAGGTCCACTCAGTCAGACCAACACTCCTAATCTGAGCTGGTAAATCTGGATTCAGGGCCAGGGGATAATGGGGAGAGATGACAGGGGCAATATTGAAGTATTTCTTTACATCTCGCCAAACCAGCAGTGCATTATAAAGTATTATGTTATTCTTGAGATTATTTCATTGATTTATATTATTGATAAAGGGAAGCGAGTCAATCTGTCTGGGATGGCAAAATAGGGATTCAAAACCCAACCATAGGGAGTCTGTCCTTTTTATAATAATAATAATAAGAATAAACTTTTATTTGTACAGCGCTAAATCACTACCAAAGGCTCTCAAAGCGCTTTATACAATCAGAGAGAACCAACCAAAATGAGAGCGAAAGATCTCCCTCCACGGCGTAAGCCTACAGCAGCTTAACTGACAGTGGATGGAATCTAACTATAAGCTTTAAGAAAAAGGAAAGTCTTAAGTCTACTCCTAAATAAACTAACTGTGTCTGCCCCCCTCACCGAGGCTGGAAGATGATTCCAAAATAAAGGTGCCATGAAACTGAAACACCTACCTCCTGACCTAACTCTCGAAATTTTTGGGATAACTAAAAGACCTGAATCCTCAGAGTGAAGGGCTCATGGAGGATGAGAAAGTTCAACGAGTTCCCTAATATAAGAAGGAGCCTGAGAATGAAGAGCTTTGTAAGTTAAAACTAGAATCTTTAATTCAATTCTAAATTTGACTGGCAGCCAATGCAAGGAAGCTAAGATTGGAGTAATATGCTGCCTCCTTCTAGTTCCGGTTAACAATCGTGCCGCAGAGTTTTGGATTAACTGTAATGTCCTAAGGGATGAATTTGGGCATCCTGCTAGTACCGAGTTACAGTAATCTAGCCTAGACGTAACAAAAGCATGGATTATTTTTTCTGCATCTTTGAAGGACAAAAAACTTCGAATTTTGGCAATGTTTCTTAAGTGGAAGAAAGCTGACCTCCCTACATTCTGTATATGAGAATTAAAGGTCAGGTCCTGATCAAAAGTGACTCCAAGGTTCCGCACAGTAGAACTGGGTGTAGTACCAAATAGACCACTTTGTCCATCAAAGGCTCTGTCCCTACTCTCTCGCGATCCAAATATAATGACCTCAGTTTTGTCGGTATTAAGCAACAGGAAATTCTGTGTCATCCAAGTTCTGACATCACGAAGACAAGATTCCAATTTGGCCAACTGATGAGCCGCATTTGCCTTAAAAGAAAAGTACAACTGTGTGTCATCGGCGTAAGAATGGAAACTGATGCTATGCTTTCTGATGATGTCACCAAGAGGTGACATGTAGATGTTGAAGAGGAGTGGCCCAAGTACAGATCCTTGCGGGACACCATGACTAACCCTCCTACGTTCTGATGAATGATTATGAACATGAACAAACTGAAAACGGTCAGACAAGTAAGCTCCAAACCAGTCCAAGGCGCGATCCTTGATGCCAATAGCATCATCTAATCTCCTAAAAAGAATGCTGTGGTCAACGCTGCACTGAGATCTAGGAGGACCAGAACAGAGAGAAGACCTCTGTCAGATGCACACAAGAGATCATTACTTACCTTAAGCAATGCCGTTTCAGTGCTGTGACCAACTCTGAAGCCAGACTGAAAAGCCTCAAGTAGATTGTTGTCGTTCAGGAAGTCCACAAGCTGCCGAGCAACAACTTTTTCTAAGATCTTGGAGAGAAACGGAAGGTTCGAGATTGGCCTATAATTTGAAAGCACACTCGAGTCCAAATTGGGTTTTTTTGATCAGAGGCTTGATTACAGCCACTTTGAAAGCATGAGGGACAAAACCTGTTGATAGAGAATGATTGATAATTCTAAGAATGACACAATGAAGCAATGGGGAAACCTCCTTGAGAAGCCTGGTTGGAATTGGGTCCAAAAGACTAGTGGTCGACTTAGCGGAGGAGACAAGAGAATCAAGTTCCGAGAGTCCAACTTGCTGAAAACTCCCGAAATACACACTGGGGTTGCCAAGTTGAGAAAGATCTGCCATGTGACCTGTGGAAGACAAAGAAGACAAAGAAGACGAGGAATTCCCAATCTCAGTTCTGATACCTTCTACTTTTTGCTGGAAGAAGTTCAGGAAATCGTTGCTTGACAGTTCTCTCAAGCCTTCGCAAATTTTGTTTTAATTTGCGAGTAGAGGAAGTAAACCAAGGGGCTGACTGATCCTGCCTTTTCATACTTACCTTATAAGGGGCAAGATCATCCAATGTTGATTTCAGAATACAAGAAAAGCGATCTGTCAAGGAGTCTAGATCAAGATCAGTCAAGTGGGTGGGGGGAGAGGCCGGAAGCATGTCCAGAGGTACAAGAGCATCAAGCAGATCAGGAAGCCTCTCCTTAAATTCAGCAACAACAGAGTCCGAAATGTTTCTACTCATTATAGACCTTGCTTGGGGAATGTGATCCGCTACAATAAAGCCGAAAATGATCAGAAAGTGGTCAGACAAAACGTTGTTTCGGGGAAAGATTGTCAGCTGCTCTACACCAAGTCCAAAAGTGAGCACAAGATCCAAAGTATGACTATGCTTATGAGTCGGTACATTCACAACTTGAAGGAAGCCTAAGGAGTCGAGGATAGATTTGAAATGAGAACTCAGATTGTCACTCTCAATGTCGACATGGATATTAAAATCTCCAATCACTATGATCTTGTCTTTAGTCAATGCTAAAGTAGACAAAAACTCTGAAAATTCATCTAAGAAAGAAGAATATGGACCGGGGGGGCGGTAGACAACAATGAATTCAACGGAATCGGCCTGCCTATCAGGTGACAGCGAAATAGACATCGCTAAACTCTCAAATGAACTATAAATAGATTCAGCCTTGAGATTGACTAACACATTGGAATTATAAATAGCTGCAACGCCACCTCCTCGACCACTATCACGAGCCTTATGAGTATTAATATGACTAGGAGGAGTGGCTTCATTAAGACTAAACCAGTCTGACATTATTTCAAGTTGTGCTGACCAATAGTTTAATTGTAGATTGGGCAGGGAGAGGCCTCCGACATCCTTTGGCTTGGTAAGCAAAGAGAAATTAACTATTGGGTGTCTGTTATTCCAAATGTAGCGGGATATTGAAGAGTTCAGAGATTTAAAGAAGGCAGGGGTCAAATAGCAAGGGAGATTTTGAAATAAATAGTTCAATCATGGAAGAATATTCATTTTTATGGAGTTGATTCTCCCCAGGAGAGAAATTGGGAGGGAAGTCATTTTTAAGTTTTTGAATTAGAGGTGAATAGTTATTTTCAAAAAGGGTCATTTAAATCAGGGGTAACAAAAATACCCAAATATTTGAAACCCCTCCTGGACATTTGAAAAGGAGATTTTATTAACATATCCTGTGGGATATTAAAAGGTGTAGCAACAGACTTACCCAGGTTAATCTTATAACCTGATAAGGCACTGAATGTGGCTATAGATTTCAAAACTGCTGGAATTGATTTCTCAGGTTTATTCAAATATAAATAAGAGAACATCATCTGCAAATGAGGAAATGATGTTATTTTCATCACCTACCCTAACTCCAGATACATCAGGGTTGATTCTGATGGCTTCAGCCAAGGGTTCAATAAACAATACAAATAACAGAGGTGACACCTCACACCCCTGTTAGGGCCCAGACCAAACAGACCAAATTTTTCTAATACCAAAAACAGAAAAGACCAATCCACTCGGTCAAAGGCCTTTTCGGCATCAAGGGAGACTATCAGCGCAGGGTTTTTCTAAGTGTTAAAATAGTCAACAACATTAAGAGCATGACATACATTGTCTGTGCCATATCTTGACTGAACAAATCCTGCCTGATCTGGATTTATTATTTTCGGGAGGACGGTTTCCAATCTCCGAGCCAGTACCTTCGCGACAGTTTTGTAGTCAACGTTAAGGAGACTAATGGGCCTAAATGATGAACAATCCAAAGGGTTTTTGTCTTTTTTTTAAAGTAGACTAACAGAAACATGTCTCCAAGAGGGGGGGATACCTTCTCTCTTTACCTTCTACCTCTTTTAAAATACCATTGATGGCAGGCATAAAAATTGGTTGAATCTCTACCCAAAACTTCTTAAAGAATTCTAAAGGAAACCCATCTGGGCCAGGACACTTTCCATTTGGAATAGATTGAATTGCAGGCCAGACCTCCTCCGGCGTGAACGCAGCATCTATACCGGAGCGATCCTCCTCCGCAATAACAGGTAAAGGAATATTATTCAAGTCGGAAGTGATAGAAACAGCATCAGCCTGTTCCGCACTATACAGGGATTTATAAAAGTCCTGGAATGTGGTATTGATAATCAGTGGATCGCATGTGACATCCCCGTTCTGTGTTCTTATCACATTAATGGAGCGATCATTCATTTGATTTTTCAACTGGTGGGCAAGCAGACGACTGGACTTGTTGCCAAATTCCTAATATTTCTGTTTAGTGTAAAGTAATAATTTATGGACATGGCGAGTGTAATCCATATTCAGTTTGTGTGTTTGTGTTTAATGTGGTGACCGTTCAAGTCATGAGAGCAGCAGGGTAATAAAATACTGTTGTCTTTAATTAGTCTTCCTCCTCCTCCTCCTCGGCTCCGCCTTCATCGCTGTCACACACCAGAACAGGAAGTGATGCGTAGAGACCCTAGCGGTCCGTCAGCTGGGAGGAGGCGGCTCTGAAGAGCAGCGAGCAAATCTGCAGCAAAAAAACAACACAACATTTCGTTTAGACAACAGTTTGTTTTTTTCAAGGTCGCCTGAATTCAGAGTTAAATCACAGCAGCACGAGAATATACTGTCACAGTGGGGGAGGGGTGGGGGTGTGGTCTCAGCACACTACAGGAAGTGGCTGCTGTTACCGTGGGGGAGGGGCCACTGCAGCTCTGGTCATGGGGTGGGAGGAGCCTATGGTGAGGCTGGAGCAGCAGCTGGGCAGGGCTGCCCTGACTGGACGCCGCCTCCATCACGCCAGCAGCAGCAGGCTGGCGCCCCCCGCTGGCTGCAGGAGTCGTAGCCGCAGGTGTGCAGGACGCCTGCACACCTGCACACAAGAGGACCATTAACGAGCAGCTGCCAGGGGGCGCTCTTCTCCCTAGTCTGACTGCAGCTCGGTAGGGGGTGTTGCCCGTGTGCGGGAGGCAGGGCTGCCGGCATCCCGCTGCCCGATTGGACCAGCGTGGCGAGGACCACCGAGGCCTCCAGGAGCAGGTGGTCCACAGAGAAGCACACCGGCCTGCAGGAGGCGTCACAACCACACAACACAACCAAGCACACACTGAGCTCTGCCCTCCTGCAGCTCCCTGAGGAGCAGCGAGGAGCCTGAAGACTCCTCCAGCAGTCAGAGCGCACACTCACTGTCCTGCAGTACTCAAGGCAGCCACACAGGGAGACAGTGAGACTCCGCAAAGGACAGAAAACACTGAAACACACACGCAGCAGCACAATACAGTGTGTGTGTGTGTGTGTGTGTGTGTGTGTGTGTGTGTGTGTGTGTGTGTGTGTGTGTGTGTGTGTGTGTGTGTGTTGCTACCCGCAGCTCCTTGAGGCAGAAGGTGACCTGCGACTCCACTCTGACCTGAGCCTGGAGGAACTCGTCCGGTTCCAGCAGCATCTGGGTGAACGTCACCCTCGTGTGGTCTGAGTTGGGACACAGTGTTTATGTTCAGGCCGCGCAGACTGACGCCGTGCGCGTGGCGCTGTGGCGCGCACTCACCCCTCCCCCCCTCCTCGCTGTGGCTCCTCAGGGCCACCCTGTGGGGGGTCGCCGACAGGGTGACCTCTTCCGGTGACGCTGGGAACTGCATGGCCACGTCAGTCAGGAGCCTGAGTGAGGAGAACATGGTCCGTTTCTGATGCTCCTCAGGAACTGAGAGGAGTTTATGATGCAGTTTTGATGCTCATCAATGGGTGATAGTGCACTGAATGTTTACTGTTTATACAAAGCTTATTATTCTGAAATAATGTGGTCATAGTGCATATTTTATTGTTCATATGGACACTGTAATATTGTACTCTATATTTCATTAGTGTGTATAATACTTTATGTCAATATATATTATATGGAATATGGTGATTAGTGTATATTATGTATGGTGCCTATACATAACTAATATACCAATACTAATATACTACTAATATACATATATGTGTACTAATACAGTGCATAATACCCGCAGTTCCTAGGTATAATATGTAGTGCTGTGATATATAAATATAAATATAAATAATCTGATTCTGATTCTGATAATTGTAGTAATGTAATAATTGATCATGTTTAACAGCTGCATATAATATCTTGTTTTAATACATTTTGATGAAGACTGCAGTGAAACATAGACACTCCTCTTTAACATCTACATGTCACCTCTTGGTGACATCATCAGAAAGCATAACATCAGTTTCCATTCTTACGCAGATGACACACAGTTGTACTTGTCATTTAAGGCAAATGAGGCTCATCAGTTGGCTAAATTGGAATCTTGTCTTAGTAACGTCAAAACTTGGATGACACAGAATTTCCTGTTGCTTAATACCAATAAAACTGAGGTCATTATATTTGGCTTGCGAGAGCTTAGGGACAGAGCCTTTGATGGACAAGGTGGTCTGTTTGGTTCTACACCCAGTTCTACTGTGAGGAACCTTGGAGTCAGGACCTGACCTTTAATTCTCATATATAGAATGTAGGGAGGTCAGCTTTCTTCCACTTAAGAAACATTGCCAAAATTCGAGGCTTTTTGTCCTTCAGAGACGCGGAAAAAATAATCCATGCTTTTGTTACATCTAGGCTAGATTACTGTAACTCAGTACTAGCAGGATGCCCAAATTCGTCCCTTAGGACATTACAGTTAATCCAAAACTCTGCGGCACGATTGTTAACCGGAGCTAGAAGGAGGCAGCATATTACTCCAATCTTAGCTTCCTTGCATTGGCTGCCAGTCAAGCTTAGAATTGAATTTAAGATTCTAGTTTTAACTTACAAAGCTCTTCATTCTCAGGCTCCTTCTTATATTAGGGAACTCATTGAACTTTATCATCCTCCAAGAGCCCTTCGCTCTGAGGATTCAGGTCTTTTAGTTATCCCAAAAATTTCTAGAGTTAGATCAGGAGGTAGGTGTTTCAATTTCCTGGCACCTTTATTTTGGAATCATCTTCCAGCCTCGGTGAGGGGGGCAGACACAGTTAGTTTATTTAGGAGTAGACTTAAGACTTTCCTTTTTCTTAAAGCTTATAGTTAGACTTCATCCACTGTCAGTTAAGCTGCTGTAGGCTCACGCCGTGGAGGGAGATCTTTCGCTCCCGTTACAGGGATCGTTGCTCTTTGCAGGCGGAGCTTCTATCACTCTCCTCACCCAATCAATCTTGGACTCTATCTACTCTGTCCAAACTAGCTGTCATTATGATATGCTCGATATGCATGATACTGCCGCAGTCTCTGTGTCCCTGGCAGGTGATGACCACTGCGCCAGGAGCTGGATTGTGCTGTCCTGGGGGTCTTGGTGTCATCGCTTCATCCCACCACCATGCTTAGGACCTGGACTTGTCCTATTGGCAGATTGATCATCTAGATAGACTCTTGCCTTCCAAAGCAGGGACAATTACATTCTACGTGGACAGCAGCCTTGAATTTCCTTTGAAATTTCCTATTCTTTGTGTCTATATCCATTTTGTGAATGCCTGGTTAATGTATCTCCTGTCTGCCACCCTGGCTCACTCTGCTCCTTTCTCCTCTATTTTTGTATTTCACCCCAAATAGTCATAGGCAGATGATGGTCCTCTGGAGTCTGGTTCTGCCCTAGGTTTCTTTCCAGCCACTGTCACATCTTGCTTGCTCCGGGGGCCCGGTTGGTTCTCTCTGATTGTATAAAGCGCTTTGAGATGCCTTTGGTTGTGATTTAGCGCTGTACAACTAAAGTTTTATTATTTTTTTATTATTATTATTGAAATGCTAGGAAATTCCACACACACACACACACACACACACACACACACACACACACACACACACCAGCGTTGTACCTCTGGTCCACGCTGGGTTTCGATCCTGTGACCTCAGCGTTGGGAGTCAGCGTCGCTCCCCACAAGACAGTCTTCAGCGCTGAGGAGCAGAGAACAACACAAACACACACTGACAGCAGCTACACACACACACACACAAACACAAAATAAAAAAGAAAATGAAGCAAAGGACAATCAGTAACCAAATTATAATACCCATTTCCTCCAAAGTTAAGACTCCACCACAAGTTATCATCATATATCACCATCAAATCAAGAAGTTGAAATTATGTAGGTACATCAGAAAAAGGTCACTGTGATGAAACAGCTGATATCAGTGTGTTTGTCATAACCAGAGGTCACATGGAGGCTGGCTGTATAACCAGGGTGACTGACTCACCTCCAGTCATCAGGCTAACCACACAAGGATAAACCTCTGACTGTAGTGCAGGAGATGTGGGTTCCATTCCCAGTTGGTACCAGATGATAAATTGTTGGACATGTTGAGGTTTTGCATTCTGCACTGCATCTCATGCTAGATGATTTTCTTTTCCAGAAAATTTCAAAAGTGAATATTTGTGCTATTTTCACTTTCTTATTGTATCTCTGAGAAGTGAAAAATGTCCTCCCCCAAAAAACAAAAGAGGTGTCTATGGGGAATTGAACCAACAACTTCATGCACCACAGTCAGGCCTCCTCCAGCCTGAGCCATCTGTCCTGATGACCTGAGCTTTTTCTGGAAAAGAAAATCATCTAGCATGAGATGCAGTGGAGAACATCAACATGTGCAACAATTTATCATCTGGTAACAACTGGGATTTGAACCCACAATCCGCTGCACCACAGTCAGAGGTTTATCCTTGTGAGCTAACCACCTGGTTAGCCTGATAACTGGAGGTGAGTCAGTCACCCTGGTTATACAGCCAGCCTTCATGTGACCTCTGGTTATGACAAACACACTGATATCAGCTGTTTCATCACAGTGACCTTTTTCTGATGTACCTATATAATTTCAACTTCTTGATTTGACGGTGATATATGATGATAACTACTGGTGGAGTCTTAACTTTGGAGGAAATGAGTTGAAAATATTATATTTTGGTTACTGATTGTCCTTTGTTTCATTTTCTTTTTTATTTTGTGTGTGTGTGTGTGTGTGTGTGTGTGTGTGTAACTGCTGTCAGTGTGTCAGGTGTAGCACTGAGGTCTTTCTGGTTCTCTGCTCCTCAGCGCTGAAGACGGTAGAGAGTGCTTATATTGAAGGTAATATTATGTTTAGTTCAGATGTTTGTATTTAATAATATAATTAGTTTACATGTTTGTTCATAATAATGTGATTACTGATATAGATATGCTTCAAGCAGTCAGTTAACTCATGCATAACAGAGGCATTGTTTGAGTCATGAGATGAGACACAGACATGCATGTTTTCCTCTGGAACTTGAGAAAATTGAGGGACACATATGTAAGATATATAGGTATAAAACACTCACAGGTTTGGCAATCAAAAAAATAATACAAATAATAATAACCATACCAAAGAAAACAATGAAAATGAAAATAAATCTCAGAAGCCAGCAGAAGATGAGAAAAAGCCTCAAACATGCGATTGTTTGCTCTGGTTTTTTTTTTTATTATTATTATTATTATTATTATTTCAGCTCAGTTCACGTTTACACTCAGTTTACATCACATGGCTGTTCGATGTGGACCGAACCCTCAGAAAACAGAGAGCCAGTCCGATAGCACCGTTACACTAAAGTACAATAAAATACAAATTCACACACATGAACGTCGATCCCACGGAATTGGTCTCTGAAAAAGCGTGCAGGAAGTGAAAATGACTGTGAGCTGGTCTGCGACCATGACGGCCAGTTTGGCCGATGGCCGGAGTCACAGCAGAAACAGCATTCTCAGCTTTTTGCTAGCATAGCTAAAGTAGCGAATGAGCATTTTTTTAAATTTAAAATGGAGCCTACAGTCAGCCTACCTGAGAGTGGGCGGGGCCATAAGCGTGTTTGACTGACAGCTGTGTACAAAGACTTCGAAATTGTTTAGCCAGGAGCTAGCTCAGCTAAAGTCTGCATGTTTTAACGTAGTCGCTAAAAAGCTAACGTTAGCGTGTTGAAACGTGAACTTTTCTTGTACAACATTTTTAAGCAGTAGCCTCTAGTATTGTTTTTAATCCCTTTGAGAATCTGTTAGCCTGTCAGTTTACGGCATGAAGCAATTGAGCGGAAGCCATCTAGAGTAGCATCTGGTCCATGTACCGCCTGCTGCGTTTAGCCTCGTAGCTAGCCTAGCGGCTCTGGTCTGACGCAGGAAGTGAAATAAAGTGAACAAACACTAACGACAGGTTACAGCTGTGTAACGGCAAATAGGATAAAACTATTAAAACGTCACTGTTATTTTTCCTTTATGAGCAAAAAATAAAATTAAACAAATGAGGTCCAGCATCAGCTTCCAAAAACACACTGCTACATTACATCAGACAGTTAAGAGTGAATAAAACCAGAAAGTTTTCACCAGGTTTGAACGGCAGCGGTGTTGAACGCTGAGGGAAGGTGTGCGAGCAGGGAATGTTGAGCCACGCCCACAGTGGGGGCGGAGTTTCGGCGACACCTGGTGGATTGACAGCTTTCTTCCTTCTCCTTCTTTATTTTTTTTAGCTCGCTGAGATGGTTCCACCTGATGCTGGTTACCCAGGCTCTCCAGCAGGGGGAGTCCTGGCGATGCCCAAACACCCGCCTCAGCGTCAACATGGTTTTACTGATGCCGCTGCTGCCCCCTTGTGGACAGGAGAGGGAGGGGTCGGGTCAGGTCGGGATGAACGAGGTCGATGTGGCCACTGGCAGAGACGACGGTGGCAGGACGGCGCCACCTGCCGGCCCAGTCCACTCATCCCCCTGGCTCCGCCTCTACCTGTGGGTCACCTGGTTGTTGAGGAGGCCAGGGAAGGTCTGCTCCGTCTCCGAGCTCAGCGAGCCGCCTGGTGGGGAGAAAGACAGTGAGGCATAGGCCCCGCCCAGCCACCGGCTTCTTAGGGAGCGTCAACAAATAACTTAAACTACTTTTTTTTAAATAAATGTTAAATTTTTCTATTCAATATAATCTATTTATTTATTTATTTTTGCCCTACTGACTCCAAAGTCATCCATTTCGTATTACTTAACTGTAACTTTCTAATGAAATCAAACATCGTTATCATGAAATGATGGATTGTCACTAAACACAATCTGAGTGGGAACTGAGGCATAGACCAGCTGCAAACACCAGGTCGACGCGGTGGGTGAGCGGCAGGTGTCGGTACCGTTGTGGCAGCTGTACATCCAGACCCGGTGGCCGTCGTAGCGACACCTGCACTTCAGCACGTTGTTGGAGTAGTCGGTCTCCGGGACTTCGTAGTTGGGGTTGATGACGATCTGCCGGGCCGGGACACTCGTTAGCCTCGTCATCGTGACGTCAGTTCCCCCCCTCGCACCGCCTGCAGGGGGCGTCTCACCTGGAAGATGTAGTCTCCGGGCTTGAGGTCGGTGATGTCGACCCACTGGCAGTCGATGTCGTGTCGGTAGGTGTCCCAGCAGCCCACCGTGATGCCCTGGTCGCCGAAGTTGGCGCACTCGTAGCGTTTCTCGATGCCTGCAGGGGAGAAACAGAGTTGGTTCGGCTCGGCTCAGCCCGGTTCTTTTTGGGCGCCACACCACCCCCCCACCCACCCTGCCAGCTCGCTGCAGCGGCCAGGAGCCAAGCCACTCACCTTCATCGCACTCCGAGTCCTCCAGGCAGAAACTGGCCTTGTGACCTTCAGCCACCTTGGTCCCATTGAGGCTGAAGAGATCGTAGAGGGTGAAGACCTCCATGCTGTGGTAGTGCCTGTGCACACACACACACACACACACACACACACACACAAAGAGAAAGAGAGAGAATTGTTACTCTTGTACAAGCAGATGTTTGTACAGGATGAGGTCCATGCGGGGTCCTGGGACTCTGTTGAGGTCCTGGGACTCTGGTGGTTCCTGGGATTTGTTCTTGGGACCTAAACCTCATCTGTGTTCCTCCTGTGCTCTATAACCAGGAAGCCAGAAGACTCAGCAGAACCTCTGGAAGTGAGAGGTTCTCAGCAGGTGTTCTTCCTGTCTGTAAAAGCTAAAAGCTAGCACCTAACATTTAAAGATGTAAATGTCTAGTTGTGGCGGTGGTGCACGGCAGACAGGAAGTGGACGACGCCCACCTGTGGCAGTCGTGCCACACCCAGGAGTGGCGCCCAGCCTTGGGCCGGAAGTCGGACATGCCGTTGTTGTGGATCTGCGAGGAGAAGCGCAGCAGGCGGCGGTAGGAGTTGGCGGGCGCCTGGCTGGAGGCGGCGGCCAGGCAGTTCTCCTCGTAGGCACACTGCAGCATGAACATGGGCCGGTCCTCCATGTAGGTGGTCTGCTCCACCGCCTGGGGGTTCAGCACCAGGTCGGGCGCCGCTGGAGGAACCAGAGGAAGATGTGAGCCGCAGCAGCACTTTGGTGAAAGTGCTCAACGCGACCTGAGGGAAGTGGGCGGGCTCTCACTCTCGGAGCAGGACACGCCGGCGGCGTTGCGGCCGCCCCCCTTGGCGCAGCTGAGGTGGGCGCCATGGTGCAGGCAGTGGGACAGAGACATCTCGGTGCCCGAGCAGCGGACGCCGCTCATGGCCACGGCGTCGGCGCTCACGTCCCCAGGCCAGTACCACGTCTCCTGGTCAGCGAGAGGGGGAGGTTAGCGCTGGACAGGAAGTTCAGTGCAGTGGCTCTCAACTGGCGGAGTCTCAGGATGAAGTCGCGACGCAAATTTATTCCACATCAAAATGTATTCATTTGATTTGCATGCCCAACATTTGTGCAATACACACATATATTTTAAACACTGCCCACGAAGCTGCAACTTAATCAAAACAAATGGGCGACCCAGAACTGGGTAGCAACCCAGAACTGAGTAGCGACCCAGAACTGGGTAGCGTCCCACGCTGGTTTGGAGCGTCCAGATTTCCCTCAGTTCCCAGTGCTGGCCACCAGAGGGCAGACTGGGCCAGGATTTATCTCATGTTTCAACATGTGAGATGAGATCATCATCATCATATCATCATCATCATCATCACCATCATCATCACCATCATCATCATCATCACCATCATCATCATCATCATCATCATCACCATCATCATCATCATCATCATCAGCATCACCATCATCATCATCATCACCATCACTTTCATCATCACCATCACCATCACCATCATCACCATCATCACCATCATCATCATCATCACCATCACCATCATCATCATCATCATCATCATCATCACCATCATCACCATCATCATCATCATCATCACCATCATCACCATCATCTTCACCATCACTTTCATCACCATCATCATCATCACCATCACCATCACCATCACCATCATCATCATCATCACCATCATCTTCACCATCACTTTCATCATCATCATCATCATCACCATCACCATCACCATCACCATCATCACCATCATCTTCACCATCATCACCATCATCAGTCCTGAGGTTCCTCCCCCTGGGGGGCAGGGTCACTGACCTGGAAGACGTTGCTGGCGAAGCCGAGGCCGAGCTGCCGACAGACCACCATGGCCTCCATGGTCCCCCAGCCCTCACTGCACACCGTCCCCCACGCCAGCGAGCCGTTGCGCTCCACCAGAACCTCCACGCGGCCCTCGTAGGGGTTCCGCCCGCCGGTCAGACGCAGCTGGGAGGCAGAGGAAGAGGAGGAAGAGGAGGAAGAGGAGGAGGAGGAGGAGGAGTGGAAAAAACAGAGACCAGAGGTAGTAAATAATCAAGTAGAAATACTGTCTCACTGTACTCCAGTGGCAACTTGGATTCCCTGCGTTTGTCATTGACGTTGGAAAAACACGCTGGTTTCTGTTGTGTTTAACAGTGTTTAAAAGGCACCACGTCAGTTTCTGAGTAACTCACTCATGGATTCTAGCCGCTACTGCTTGAAGTGGAGCTAACTGAACTCTGCTGCTGTGTCCTTCAAAATAAAAGTGGATGACATTTCAGAGGGAGATTATTTGAGTGTACCTCAATCAATGTTCAGTCAGTTTTCAGTACAGAGAAAAATAAAGATGGACAAAATAACATTGATTATTAATATAAGAGTCAACCTCCAATAACGGCTCACTGCTCAGAACCGTCACTACTACAGTTTGGTTATGCAGCCGTTGAAAAACTACAGTATTGAGAGTAGCAAAGCTGTTCAAAATGTATTTGACTATGTGTGTAATAGTGTAATAGTACTTGAGTCAATACTTTGACCAGAGGATTTTTTTACTTTTACGAAAGTAATTACATTGCTCATACTGCACTACTGTTTATGTTTTAACATTGGTGTGTACATTACATTATTGCACTACAATGAACATTTCCACTCCATATACATATGTAGACTTGTATGTACTGTATTTTTCATATTTAGGTATTTTTTAGGTATATGTGCACATTTAACGAATACTTGCATACATATATTTTTTTATTTATTTTTTTTATTATCATATATACTATGTAGACTTGTATACAGATCCTTATTTTATTCCACCAAGTTGCACAGAGTTTATAGTTTATTTATACTTTCGGTTGCACATTGTTTACTTGTTTTCCCTGACTTTTTACTTTTTACTTATTCTGTAGTTTGTTTTTGTTTTTTAACCTAAGCAGTAGAATAGAGCAAATTCAAATTCCTTGTTTGGCCTGTACAAACCTGGTCAATAAAGCTGGTTCTGATTCTGATTCTGATTCTGAATGTATCGAATACTTTTGCCACCTCTGGCGAGGAGCGGAACTGCAGTGCTGTGACCAGAAGGAACTTGGCCCCCGCCCCCAGTCTGCTGGGAACGCCGGCGTTCCGGGTGGTGACTCACCGCCTCCTGGAAGCCCATGGCCGGGACGTTGCAGCGCACAGCGGCGTCCTCCTCGTGGCTGCAGCCCACCGACTCCCGGTTGAAGCCGCACTCGGTGACGGACTTCTCGAAGCCGGAGCACTGCACCTCATTCATGTGGACCGGGCCCATACCTGGTACGCAGCAACGGACAAGGAGGGGCGGCGATTAGTCCTTAGCTGTCCTAGGCTGGTCAAACCACGGCCCAGGGGCCATATGCGGCCCGTTAAACTTTCTAATCCGGCCGCTGAACTTGAAGAAATCAATAATAGTAAGCAGTAATGGAACGGCTTTTTGAGTCTTTTCAGAGTCATTTCAATAAAGAGCTGTACAGCCTGAGAGACTGGCCCCATGGTGGCCCACCAGTCACCCTGGTTGTATCTACAGTGTTATTCTAGATTGTTCCTGCTGCTCTTTCTTCACCGTCAATGCTGTTTTTAGCTGTTGCACCAGTGAGCACTGCCACTGCTGCATTTCACTGCACATCCTGCCTGCCAGCGCAACAAAGTTCTTGAATCTTGGACCTCTCGCACGTCTTGGTCCCCCTCCTCCACCTCATTCCCCTCCTCCTCCTCCTCCTCCTCCCTGGGCTTTAAACCCACAACCCCGGGCTGACTCTGGAACTCTGTGTCCTACAGTCAGTCGCTCTCGTCCAATCAGAGCGCAGCAGGGCTGCTGGAGATATTTCTGGCTCGGTGGTTTGGATGTGATGAGACGCTGCAGACGCTGCGGTGGCTCGCTCAGTCTCGCCCCGACCCCCCCCCTGGGCCCCTCCCCCCTGGGTGGGCGGTACCTTGGCCCAGCCGGCCCCCGGACAGTGCCTCCTTGGCCGTGCCGAAGCCCAGCTCCCTGCACACCACGCTAGCCGCCAGCAGGCTCCACTGGTCATCGCAGATGGTTCCCCACTCGCCGTTCTTCAGCACCTCCACCCGGCCCTCGCCCACCATGGCCCCACCCCTCAGCCGCACCAGGGGTTGCTAGGAAAAAAAAAGAGGGGGGGACACGAGAGGTTCAGCCGCTGTGTGTGTGTGTGTGTGTGTGTGTGTGTGTGTGTGTGTGTATGTGTGTGTGTGTGGGTGTGTGTGTGTGTGTGTGTTTGTTTGTTTGTGTGTGTGTGTGTCTCAGAATAAACCAGCCACTTGGTCGAAGCCCCCCCCCAACCTCTTCAACCGCCCCCCCCCGCAACCCCCCCCACACACACACACACACACACACACACACACATTAAGAAAAATAAAAAATAATTTTACAAAAAGTGCAAGTCTTCAATCCTGTCGCCACAAGGGGGCAGAAGAGGCTTCCAAACGTTGTCCTGATAGGTCGGGGTGAAGCCTGCAGAGATCTGCAGATTGATGTTCTGCAGATGTTCCACAGAAATGCGAGCAAGAGTGGGCGGAGCCACAGCTGCTTACACAATCTGGGGGAACAAAAAAAAAATAAAAAAGCTCACGAGGCTTCAAGTCTGACGTCCATCCTGCAGGGGGCGCAGTACGGAGCCAATGAGCAAGCTCTATGTAGAGAGGAGGCGGGGCTACAGTCAGGAAGTCCCTCCCACTCTGTGACCAGGAGGCTTCACCGCTAATGATGAATGATGAATCCGATTGGCTGCCTGCCGACGGTTTCAAACTAAAGGGTTTGTCCAATCAGCTTTCAGGCTCCTCCCCCTTTCTAAGCAGCCTCCAAATGGCTCTAAGTTCACTGTCTGGCTTCTATCATTTATTGTATAGTTTCACAATTTGGTATCAATAAAGTAAATCCATCCATCCATCCATCCATCCATCCATCCCCCCTGCAGCATAGCGCCCCCTGCCAGGCTTCCTCACCTCCGGCCTGAAGGCCTTCCTGAAGCCCGTCAGGCTGCTGGGGGCGAAGGCTCGGCCCGGCACGCAGCTCACCACCACCGGCAGCCCGCCCTCGCAGCTGCTGTTGGACCTGAGCGCCACCTGATGGCCGAGCCGGCAGCTGGACAGGTGGGCCTCGTTCCCAGTGCAGTTGACCGAGTAGTCCCAGTAGGTGGGCTTCTTCCGGCGGGCGAACATCCTGCGCAGGGAGAGGGGGGGGGGAGAGACAGAGAGAGAGAGGGAGAGAGAGAAGGAGAGAAAGATAGAGAGAGAGAGAGAGCGGAGAGAGAGAGAGGGAGAGAAAGAGGGAGAGAGAGAGAGAGCAAGGGAGGGGGAGAGAGAGGGAGAGAGAGAGAGAGAGAGAGAGAGAGAGAGAGGTTAGCCTCAGGGCTGGCCTACTGTTTGACTGTTGGGGCCACAATGGGTTCTAGAATGGGCCGGGGGGGGTTGAGGAGCAGCAGCAGATGGATGGAGTGTTCTGGTGAGCCACCTCATTGATGGAAATAATATATCTTGGGATGTGTAGAAAACATGATGATGACGTTCATTATGTCTTCATTCTTCATAGTTTTGCTTTGAAGAACGGACTTGGAGGAAACCACAAGGGGGCA
This sequence comes from Nelusetta ayraudi, assembly GCF_046127955.1. Lineage (NCBI taxonomy): Eukaryota > Metazoa > Chordata > Actinopteri > Tetraodontiformes > Monacanthidae > Nelusetta > Nelusetta ayraudi. The sequence goes on along the minus strand of NW_027466068.1, from coordinate 1,406,433 downwards.
GCAGCGTCAAGACCAAACCTCCGGGTCGTGTAAGGACTCTGAGAAGAACCCGTCCCTGGTGGGTTTTTTATTTTTTGGCCTTGGGGGTCAGCGAGGTCAGCGAGGTGGCCTGTGATTGGCCAAGATTTAGTGTCCGACACTTCAGTCAAACCTCCTCGTCTCCGTCTGAGGAGAAGATTTAAGACTTCCGAGCGACTAAAACTACACAAAACATAAAATTAGAATTATCTTTGGAAATCTGCGGAGGCCGAGCAGCAGCAGCAGTAGCCTGCCACCAGGGGCCTTCCTTCCTCTCCAGTAGCTCCAGCTTTCTGTAATCCTCTTCTGACTTGGTTTACTATCCAATCAAAGAGGAGGATTCAGCTTCCCGCTCCTCCTCTGATCTTCTCCGTGAGGGAGCCGGCGGCGGCTTCGTTCCCAGTATCCCAGTTATTCCCGGAGCGGAGCAAAACGCCGGAACAGCACGATGACCTCGCTCGCTGGCTGCCATCCAGCATGCTAATTAGCCAGTGGGCTAGCTAACCGCCGTGTAGCGAGCCACCGGCTGAAGGCCGGGAGGTTTTCCAGCAGAAAAGTGACACGTCGGTGGAAACTGAAGCCGCAGCAGGAAAAATACCTCCAGCAGACTCACTGCAAATTACCCCTCCGAGCCGGAGCTTCGTTCTAACGGAGCGACGCCACGAACCTCCTCCCCGCCTCCAGTTTCCTCCTCCGACCGTCCCAGTTTCCAGGAACAAAGGTGGAGTAACGGCAGTGATGTCATCGCTGGCTTGTTCAACGACTACAGCTGCCAAGCGTCCCTTAAAATACACAATTGTCCCGTATTGGACAGTGAAGTGGAGACGTCCCATTTTCAATCAATACGATTGCGCTGAAGTCCCGCGGACTGGTACCACATGACCCACGGACCGGTACCGGTCCGCGGCCCGGGGGTTGGGGACCCCTGCCCTAATCCGCTGCTACTGGTGCTAACTTATGTGGTGCTGTTCACCACGAGGGAACAGCACCACGCCCCCTGCCCCACCCACCCCCCGGTGGGCTGCTACTCACTTGTAGACGCGGGCGTTGTACCTCCTCTCGCCCGGGAAGCCGAACATGCCGCAGATGACCCGGCTGTTGAGCTCCTTCCACTCAGCGTTGCAGATCTGCTTCCACTTGCCTCCGTCCTTCACCTCCACGTAGCCCTCCGTCACCGGGACCCGCTTCCGATACGACGACAGGATGGCGCGGATACGGACGTCCTCCACCTGGATGTCAAGGCTCTGCGGGACAAAACAAACACCTCGGTGGTCGGAGGTTGGAGAAAGTAGCTGCGCTTATGGCCATAAAAGCCCGGTGATGGAAACATCTCAGCTTGGAGAAACCTCTCCAATCAGGTGGTTTTCCACACGGATCCATAGAGAGGAATATCACACGCAACGCTTTTTTCACACGTCATGTTACGTATGGGGTTGACTGACCAGTGACTGACCAGTGAAAATGGCGCGTTATGATTGGACGGCGGAGGAGTCGGAATATTTTTTACAAGTCATCAAAGAAAAAGTATAGAAGAAGCATTTTTAACAGCAAATGTGTGTGTGTGTGTGTGTGTGTGTGTGTGTGTGTGTGTGTGTGTGTGCGCGGTGTGGTGATGTCAGCAGCCACACACACACACCAAACTACTTCCTGTGGCTCAGACTGCAACCAGCTGCCTGTAAATCCTGCCGACGGCCAATCAGCTCGTTAGCGGAGTGCAGACAGGAAGAGAAACCGCTAATCGCTAAAACAGACCCCTGCCTGTAGCCACAGCTTGCGCACTAGCGCAGTCTGTGCAGTGTGTGTGTGTGTGCTAAATTGCTGCTAAGTCGCTAAAGCTAGCCGTACCTCAAGCTGTCTGGATGCTGGGAAGTTGCTACGCGAAGGAGGCTATCGGAGGAGAGGAACCTTTCAGACCAATAACAGCTCCCCTGCCCCTGTGATGTTCCTCTATGTGGATCCATGTGGGAAACCACCTGAGAGGCAAAACCTTTGAGTCATATTGGAGGTTTTTTCCCAGTGCACCAGGTGTTATTATGGCCATTTTTAGGTTTGGTGCAGTTCTAGGAGTGATGGAGACGTCATGTGACCCACGACTCGGGGTCGCGCCTTTGTGAGAAGTTGAACCACGGCACAAATTCTGACGTCCCGCTGACAAAAACCTCCGACCTTTGACCTCCGACCTCTGGTCTGAGGAGGCCAAAGACCGAGGAACTGCTGCTGAGTCACATGCTTGATTCGGGTGGCGGCGGCAGCAGCAGCAGCAGAGCAGCAGCAGCAGCAGATGCCCCGCCCCCCTCCTTCTGGGCCCACCACTCACAGGGATTAGATAAACATTTCCCCTCCACAGGCCGAGCCCACATTCCTGACAGTAGGCGAGGGGGGAGGGAGAGGGGGTCACGAAGAATAATGAGAAGAGAGAGTGAGAGTGAAAGAGAGTGAGAGAGAGAGGAGTGAGATCCCCTGAAGGAGCAGCACATAGACTGGACCGGGCCGGACCGGATCGAACTGGATCAGACCTACAGCGAAGGTTCTGCTGGAGGTTTTCAGCGTCTGTCAGACAGGAAGTGGTTCCCACTAACATCTGCCTCCCTGGCTCCTCCTGATTGGCTGCCGGTGCAGGAGGGGAAAAAAGGTTCCAAAGACTAAAAGACAGATGGGAAAGACATGAAGAGGAGGAGGAGGAGGAAGAGGAGGAGGAGTTCTCCCTGTTTCCCTGCAGCTCTGACTGGACCGTTCAGTTTCAGTTTTCCCTACATCCTGTTTATCAAAACAGTAAACAGGAAGTAGGAAAAAGTGAGGTGGCGCCCAGCAACATGCGCGTCACCGCTGGTTGCCTCCACCAGGGGGCGATGACGTGGACCACTGATCCACTGCCGTGTTTGACAAACTGACCGGGAAAAGTTGTGTTTTGTTTGGTTCTGTTTTTCATGGAGAGTTCCTGTCTAATCAGCTGCCGTCAAACAGCCAATCAGAGGCTGCCGCCGCAACTGCACAATCATTTCTTTCTTCTCTTCTTCTGTTCTCCAACCTCTGGACGATGTTTCATTCATTTTGCTTCTTTAAATTCTCTTTCTGTGTTATTTCATATTGAGGAACTTGTCAAATTGTCATATTGGAAATAAATTATGGGGGGAAAAAAAGATAAAAATCAACACATTTCTGAAATTTTCCTTCACACGGCTCCAGCAGTGTGAGGCCAAAGCTCGGCACGTCGGCGAGGCTGGAATCTGCCGCTGGAATGCGGCACTGCTGTGAGTGCAGCCGCTGCTGCAACAGGAACTTTATTCAGCGGCGGCCACACTGGCCGTCAGTCCGGGTTGTTGACAGAAGCCCAGAAAAAATTCTGTGGCAAGAAAGTTGTTGTTGCTTTTTCCAAGAAACCACAACAAATAGGAGGAGTCACCGAGGTCAAAGACCACCGCCCACCTGGCTGGGAGGGAGGGCAGCTGATGGAATAGCTGCCAATCATCAGTGACGTCATATTTAGTCCACCCTAAATGAATACATCCCATAATAGCTCATCACTATGACACTGAGGTTGAAGAATCACACTTATAGACGACATCACTTCCATAAAGGGAACCAAGTCCAGCAAAATGACTTCACAGCTTTTAAACTACAGTGAAGGCTAAGAGGAGATTTTCAGAGATTCCTCCGCAAAGTTTGAATCAGTGCACCAACACTGAACTCTGACCTTCAACTCTGGTCCAGTCAACTCTGACCTTCAACACTGGTCCAGTGAACTCTGACCTTCAACTCTGGTCCAGTCAACTGCGCATTGACCAAAAGACCAAAAGACGATAACAAAACAAACTTCTGAACTATGAAGTTTTTAAACAATTGAAGATGTTGGCGCAGCTGCGGCACCACTGCATCACGTTGTTTAATATTTATGTGATGAATTGCAGCTGATTCGGCAACTAAAGCCCACCTCTGCTCTCAGGGTTTATCCAATCACAGGACGTCTACGTGTGAGGTTCAGCGTAAAGCAGCTAGCTGGTCTTCGCATCGCAGACTCAAGATCTGATTGGCTGTCGCAACCGACTGAGGTCTGTTCACCTACAGCGGACACGAGCCGAAGGCAGATTTCATAGAACTGACAACACAAGACAGCTGATATATGAAATGTGATTGGATAAAAACTCTACCCCAATATACAACAGCAGAAGCAGCGCAACCTAGTGGATATTAAATGACATGAAAAGAACAGACTATGGAGAGTAACATATTTATGGGAAATTTTTCTTTTCAAAGTAAGTTTAGGCCTAGCGACTGCTAATCATCCCTCCACCACAAAGGGGCGCCGCCGTCCTGCGTGCACGCCGAGGTCATGTGACCACCTGGGCTCCAGATGTCTCTCTCTCTCTCTCTCTCTCTCTCTCTCTCTCTCTCTCTCTCTCTCTCTCTCTCTCTCTCTCTCGGCGTCACCTGTTTATGAAGTGCGGCGACCGCGACGAGCCGCCGCAGGACAGACCTCCGTCTGTGAAGTCTGAAAATCCCCGGGTGATGTCACCAAGGCGGACAAACCACACGGGCCAGACTTTTCCTGCTGCGCTCCTCAGAAAAAAACAACAACACAGAGTGCCTCGCATTATAGACACAGTAATGACAAGCTGGAGGAGCTATAGGCTAACGTAAGCGCAACCAGGGCGGTACAGCGGTACAGCGGCAACCTGCTGCGTAGCGACGGTTTGAGATGTGGCAAAGACTGTCCTGTTGGTAGAGTTGCCAAGCGTCCCTTAAATTACAAAACTGTCCCGGTGGCGTCCCGATTTGAATTGACGCAGGCGAGGTTTGTCCCGTATTTATGAGTTGTCCTTTTTCGATGCAAACTCACGTTCGTTTCCATAGAGTTTGCGTTCAAAACCCTCATCTACGTAGCTGCAGGCTAAACCATTGGCCAACCCATTCAACAACAACTGGCTGCTAGCTTGCGTAGAGTCAAGATACAATTTAACCATTATTTTTTAATGCCAATTGGTAACAAAGCAGTTCAAACTATGTGAACCATCAACTTTTCTGAAAGCCTATTTTAGAGATATGATTGATCACTACTGGGAGCCACTGGCCTGTGATGGTCATGGCCCTGAGCATTGAGGGAGGCCTCCTTTATTTTTCTGAATGAAAGTTGGCAACACCGGCTGTTGGGCTACTGGCGAACGACCGCGTCCGCAATCTGCCACAGTTAGTGAACAAATGACCAGCCAACCTCTTCACCACCAGCACTGCACCGCAGCAATTTAATGACTGGCTAACTTTCCCAGCAGGTAGCTGCTGCCTGCTAGCTGCTAACTAGCTAGCTAGCTGACAGCATTGAATTCCTACTGCATGACTGCAGTCTGTAGCCAAGATGCGCTAAAGATATTTCACATCTTGCACCGTGTCTGCTAACATCTGTCACACATCAGCAGAATGACGCCTCGCAAAGAAAGACTCTGAAGAAGAAGAAGAAGAAGAAGAAGAAAAAGAGTAAGACGAAGAAGAATGCAGTGGATTCAGGAGGTCATCTCTGTTGAAACGTTGCCGCCGCTGTCATCACTGAACATTTTGGACATCAGTGTGAACAAACTGCACAGAGGCAGAAACAACAACAGCCGTCCACTGAGTTTCCCTCTGAAAATGAGCCATGGGGGGAGGATGTGTGTGTGTGTGTGTGTGTGTGTGTGTGTGTGTGTGTGTTGTAGGAAAAGCACTGCGTGAGTTTGGCCGAGGCCGAGCAGCGACTCTGAGCTCACAGCGCTGGAATGTGGAGCACTGAGGCTGCCGGCTGATCCCAGTCCTCCCAAGCCCAGCTAGCAGCTAGCAGCTAACAGCTAGCAGCCCATCCACAAGTCTGACTGATGTTTACGAGCCAGAGACACCTGGCAATTAGCAATAAGCAGTTTTAGCCGACTTTCACTGACTTTTACACCCCCCCCCCCTCCCCTCCTTCGCTGGCAGCTCATTAAAACGCAGCGTGTGGGTTTGTTTCTTGTTGTTTTTTCCTTATGGAGGAAAAACTGTTTGGGTGTCTCTGCTGAGACTGTTGGCCCCGTGACCTGACTCCAGGCAGCAGAAGAAGAAGACCCTGCTGGCAGCTCATGAAATCGCAGCGTGTGGGTTGGTTGTTTTTTTGTGTTTCTTAAGGAGAAGAAGCAGTTTCCAGATTCTCTCCAGGAGCAGAAGAAGAAAACGAGGCAGAGGAAGGAGGAGCCAAGGAGAACAGATGTTCCGTTACCTCGATGTGGTTGGGCAGGGCGTTGACGAACTTGAAGCCCGGGATCCTCTTGTCGCTGCAGACCACACCCACGTCCTCGCTGTGCTTGCAGTCGGAGACGCCGATGCCGTTGGACGGGCACAACGCCAGGGTCTTCTCCTTACCGGTGCAGTGCAGGTTGTCGAACCAGATGGGTCCTGAGCACGCACACACACACCAATACACACACACGGAGGGGGGCCGAGTCAGTCGAGTCGTCTATGTAGACAGCCAGGTGGACCTCTAAGTGGACCTCAAGGAGGACCTCTAGATGGACCTCTAGGTGGGCCTCTACGTGGTCCTCCAGGTGGACCTACAGGAGGATCTCTAATTGGTCATCTCAGAAGACCTCTAGGTGGATGCCTTGGTGGGCCTCCAAAAGGACCTCTAGATGGACCTCTAAGTGGACCTCCAGGAGGATCTCTTGGTGGGCCTCCAAAAGGACCTCTAACTGGACCTCAAGGTGGACCTCTAGGTGGACCTCTAGATGGACCTCTAGGTGGACCTCTAATTGGTCATCCAGGTAGATCTACAGGAGGCTCTCTTGGTGGGCCTCCAAAAGGACCTCTAGATGGACCTCTACATGGACCTCTAGATGGTCATCTAGGTGGACCTCTAATTGGTCATCTAGGAAGACCTCTAGATGGACCTCCAAGTGGACCTCTACGCTGACCTCTACGTGGACCCCCAGGTGGACTCACCTTCTCCCTTGCCATACTTGGAGGAGGGTGACCAGGACACGGCCTCCACGTAGCCCAGCTCCCGGCACACCACCTGGGCAGCGTGGATGGAGAAGTCGTCGTCGCACACGGTCCCCCAGCGGCCGTCGTAGAAGACCTCCACCCGGCCCTCGTTGTGCTTCCTCTTGTCGCCCGCCAGCCGCAGCTGGATCCGAGGGGTGTCGGGAGAAAGCTGGGGGGCACTGTACTGCTCCTGCTCCGGCTCGGGGTAGCCCGGCGGGTAGCCCAGGTGCTCATACTGGGCTAGCGCTAGCTGGGCTAGCAGCAGCAATGGGAGGAAGAGGAGGGGGGTTGTTGGCAACATGTTGAAGGGAAGTGACTGCAGAGAGAGAGAGAGAGAGAGAGAGAACAGGAGCGTGGACGTTAGAATGAAAGAAAGAAATAAGTAAAGAAGTGAGGAGCCACACGTTCACTCAGTCAGCTGCTCGTGGTTCTGGCCCATGAGACTCAAGGCACAAGCCAAACATCTCCCAGACAAGCAGAGACACATTCGGCTGGTGACGCTGATCAGACGTCTGGAGGTCAGAAGAAAAGGCAGCAGCGCCGTGTTCTCAGACATCTGGCAGCAGCAGCAGCAGCAGCAGCAGGTTTCCACTGTAACGTGGCAGATGTTACACAAGGCAGCAGGGAGCTCCTCACACTGAGCTGCAGCTTCATCTCAGCATCAGCAGGACAAACTGAAAGTCCCACTGACTGTGGAAACATCTGCTGAAGCTCAATGTGCTGCTGCTGCTGCTGTAACTGCTGCTGCTGCTGCTGTGACCCTCAGCAGATGAACTTCCTGTCACTTCTCAAGTCTGTCCGTCAAACTCCGAGTCGGCCAATCAGAACCCTCCTATCCCCGCTCGGCCTCCTATTGGTGAGAGCTGCAAGGCTGGGCGGGGCCGAACTGAACCCAGGGGGTTCTTCAGCCCCGCCCCCTGCCCTGCTCTGATTGGTCGGTGAGAAAAGATGCAAGTTTTTCCTACATGGATCTGAAGAGCAGTGCGTGCTTGTGTGTGTGTGTGTTGCTGATGGATCAGTTTATGACAATAAACTCTTCAGAAACATGAACATGAAGCTCTCTCTTACACACACACACACACACACACACACACACACACACACACACACACACACACACACACACACTCCTCTGTTCTCCTCAAAAGAAAAAATTTTCTCAGACAAACCCCTCAACTTATGAAATGATATAAAACATATTCAAGGTGATCGATCGGTTGGTCGATCGATCGATCACCTGCTCCACCTCCATCGACTCACCTCTGCCGGGGCTCCACCGCTGCGGGCGCTCCGTCCTGCACGTCCCAAACACTGAACTGATGTCAGCCGCTGCTGCTGCTGCTGCCGCATCAACTTTCACTGGCTGGCCCCGCCCACCCCTTCTCTGATGACCCCGGCACGAGCCGAGCCAAGCCGAGTCCAACTGGATCCCCTCCGCCACCCCTCCCTCTTCCATCCAGGTCGCACTTTCAGAAAACCTTCTCATAGTTTCCGCGTGCAAGGCCTCCGCTACTAATCAGCGACGGGACTCTGCTGCCACCTGCTGGTGGAACTACGAAGCAGCAGCAGCAGCGGCGGCGGCGGCGGCTTCCCGTCCCGCCGGTGTGGCTGTGAGGAGAACAAACGAAACCTGGGCGAAACTCGCAGCTGTTTCTCGAGCTCCTCACTTCCGCTTTCTGCTCTTAAGTCAACTTTCGACTGGCGCTGCTACCGCACAGCAAGAAGGTCGCAGGTTCGATTCCATCGGCTTTCTGTGTGGAGTTTGCGTGTCCTCCGTGTGTCTGTCCAGCAGACCGTCTTCAGTCTACCAACCAGGTAGACTGAAGTCAGTAGGGGGCAGCATCGAACCACCTCCGCTCCTCAGTCAGAGAGTCGGTGAGTCAGAGGAAACATCTGCAAACCTTTTCTTTATTCATTCATTGGCAAAAACAAACAAAATCAAAATCCAAACTATGATTCCAAGGTTGATATTTACAATCAGATCAGAGCAGACGGAACAGCCACGCCCACCCGGCCGGCCGCTGAGGCCACGCCCACCTGGTGGTCAGTTCTCCTCCTGGAGCAGCGGCTGCAGGCGACAGGAGATGAAAACACTCGTCAGATTATAGACACCACGTGATTCTCTCTCTCTCTCCCTCTCTCTCTCTCTCCCTATCCCTCTCTCTCCCTTTCTCTCTCTCTCTCTGATGTCACTTCCTGTTTCTCACCGAGTACACTGGCTGCTCAGCCGCCGCGTCGTCGGGCCGCTGCCACTTCCTGTTGGACAGCATCATGAGGACCAGCAGGACAAAGGCCACGATCAGGACCCCCAGCGAGTTCCCCAGCACGGCCTCCGGGGGGAGCTGTGAGTACGGCTGTGTTACAGTGCCGTTTCCTTTGCTGAAAAAAAGCATTTTGATTTAAAAAAATAATAATAATAATAATAAATGACAAGGAAAAGTGAGATTTCAAGGAGGCTCACAGAACAAAGAAGAGCTTCTCGTTGATGCCGGAGACGCAGGCGACGGCGCTGAGCGACAGCATGGTGGCGCCCAGAAACACGTGCACGGGCTTGACGAATTTACGCAGGGAGGCGGGGCTACAGGGCAGGAGGAAGGTGGCCACGCCCACTGCCCACTGGATACACACACAAACAAAAAATAAATACACATTCTTCCACATCCTGACACACACACACACACACACACACACACACACACACACACACACACACACACACACACACACACACAGCAGGAAGAGGCCCTCCAGTCACAGCATGAGGTTGCTTTGTCGCTGGCTTACCTGGGCAGCGAACAGGGCGGCGGTGGCCACGCCCACCCAGCTGTGCAGTGAGTACAGGTTGGGGGTGCCGTTGGCGTTGTGGAAGTCAAAGACGGCGCAGAGTCCCAGGACGGCCAGGACCAGCGCCAGGAGCATCAGAGCGCCGTGCAGCAGCTTCCAGGGCCGCTTGTTCTGACCCCAGGTCAGTGGCACGCGGTACAGCACGGCGCCTGCAGGGGGCGGCGACACGCGTCCTCACTTCTTTTTATCCATCGGCAAAACCCCCGGCCAAGTTTTCACAGACTTGTGGTTGGAACTGAATATTCTTTTTAATCTTCGTCATGTTTGTTGATTTTGTATTTTACCAACTGATGATGTCACATTGATGTCGGTGTGTTCTGATTTATACCAACTGTCTTGGCCTTCACGTTTGGATATGAAATATATAAAAAACAGTACTGTGTGTCAGTATAAAGAGAGAAGCTCCTGAGCAGAGGAGGCGTGGGCGGGTCGGAGGGAACAACGGACTGAAAGTGACTGAAGACGCCGTTTCTGTCTCTCGGAGGTGAAAGCACAGCTGGAATCCACGGCAGCTGCTACAAATGCTAAATGTGTGTTTGAGGAACAAACCTCTGGTTGGATTAGGAGTCAGGTCATTACCACAGAAAAACATGACTCAACAAAAATAAAAATTAGCAATTGGAGCAATTCATTCAATTCATGAACTAACCAGCAGTCAAACCAAGAGGCTTTTTTTTCTGATGGAGTTCATTTACTACGGAAGCGTACTGCTGCCACCCTAGAAACAAAAGAGTGCTCAGTGTCACGTTACGTGATACTGAGCCCTGTTTCGTAATTTACAGACGGTCCCTTCAGAAACGGCTGCTCAGTGACAGCCCAGCTTTAGCTGTGGCGGCGGTGGCGGTGACCTCATCACATCACCGCCACGCTCACCAGCAGCCTCCTGCCGTCTTGTTCCCTCCCTGAGGTGACATCATGAAGAAGAAGAAGAAGAAGAAGAAGAAGAAGAAGAAGAAGAAGAAGCTCTGCTCTGCTCACCGTAGCCGTAGACCACCACCAGGCCGGCCACCATCAGCACCGGGTGCCAGTTGAACTGCAGCGCCGTGCCGTCCCAGGCGAAGCCGCCGCGCCAGCGGCTGCTCCACAGGCAGGCGGTGGCCACGCAGGCGGCGCCCAGGCCCAGGCACAGCATGTAGCACAGGTAGAAGGCCAGCAGGGGGCTCATGGCGGAGACGCTGGCGCACTGGCAACAATAGAAAAGTGTTGAGTTATGAGTCAAGGAACCAGGACCGCCTGCACTGCTGAGGACCTTCCACTGCACTCCTACTGCAGCTCATTACCTATTCATATTATCCATAGACCGACCTTTGCAGTATATGAAACACCGTGCATGTGAGTGTGAATGCTTGTTTGTGTCTATGTGGCCCTGCGGTGAACTGGCCACTTGTCCAGGGTGTCACCCTGCCTTCACCCTAAGACAGCTGGGAGAGGCTCCAGCAGACCCCCGTGACCCTGAGCTTGGGAAGAAGCGGGTATGGAAGATGAATGGATGAATGAATGAATGAATGAATGAATAAACTCCTGCTCAACATGCCAGACATCTCCACCTCTCTAAGGTTCTCGGTTTAAAAAAAACACAGGAAATCTCTTCCG
>NW_027466068.1:1360000-1390000 GCF_046127955.1 Nelusetta ayraudi | reverse complement strand
TGACGGCCACCAGGAGGGGGAACGGCTCCTCCTCCTGCAACACACACATCAATAATTAATCATCTCAAGGTGCAAAACAGCTCCATAAAGTTTTCGTCAAAACAAAAAGTCATTTCTGGAAGGCACAATTCAGGTCGTGCTGAGAGGGGGCGGGGTTAATGTTTGCCAAGAAGTGACTCATCACCTCAGCGATGACGCCACAGATTAAAGTTCAGCTGAGTTCAGTAAGTTTTTCAATGTGAATTTGGATTTTGCATGTGTGCAATATTAAGATATATATATATATACACTAGAGCTGTCAGTCGATAAAAAAAAATTATCCGATTAATCGCATGGTTTTCCATAGTTAACAAATTAATCGCATATTTTTTTATCTGCTCTAAATCTACCGTAAACTGATATTTTTCCATTTTTTTTAATAATCATATCAACATGGGCGTAGGCAAATACTTGCTTTCTGCAAATGCAGCATGTTTATTCGTGTTGGAGCAATGACAAGTACTACTAACGAAACAAAAGACGCACAGGGTAAAAAAAATAATTATAAACTCAAGCCCAACAAAGATAACAGATGGGCATAACTGTAACATTACATAGTAATGATTACTAGTACTACCAAAATTTGTGTATTTTACTTTTCAACTCGAACTTGAACCATTCATCCCCTTTTTTCAGCAGCCATTAACACAAAAGGATGACCCTCTCTCTCGCACTCTGATACAATGTACTGACAAATATAACATGCAAATATGATCGAATTTGTCATTCAGTTTTTATTTTGAAAATTCACCGGATTTTCTCGTTTTTTTTTTGAGCGACTTCCTGTACTATTGACGAGGATCGTTCGCGTCTAGTGTGAACCACCACATTGATTAACGTGGGCGCCGAATGGAAGCGGGCGGCGCTTCGCTTCCACGTCCAGTGAACTGACGTTAAATGCATGGCGCGATCCGCGAGGGGAGCCGCGCCTGTTCGCGTCTGGTGTGAACTACTACATTGATTAACATGGGCGCCGAATGGAAGCGCTCGTTACAGTAAATGCATATCACTTTGGCAGGGTTTTGAAGTGGAACTTTCCATTTACAATTGACGCCTTATCCATGTTAGTCCTTCCTAGTGCTCATCTACGCTCAGTGTCGGTTTCTTTTTTTGTTGTGTTTACAAGCCGGCTGCAAGCGTGTGACTGTGTGCTGTGAGTCAATTCATTTCCCGTTTCCAGAACCTACGGAGCGGCAAAAGGTTCAAAAAGCACCGTGTGCGTTAATCGCGCAATAAAAAAAATTGTTGGCGATAAAGCGGCGTTGCGTTAACGCCCCACACACACACACACACACACACACACACACACACACACACACACACACACACACACACACACACACACACACACACACACACACACTGTCTGGCAGCAGGATGTTAGCAGAAGCTGCTCCTCGCTGCCAATCAGCAGGCGAGTCACGCACAAGCGAGTGTTAGCGTAGGGCTCTCACCCTGGTGGTGGGCGGCGGCAGTGTCAGCGGGCTGGTGCCGCGGGGCGGGGCGGGGAAGGCGAAGCTGACCAGGCTGTACTGGGAGTTACTGGCAGAGCTGCCCAGGCTTTCACACAGGGTTTTGTGGTCTTCGGTTGTGCTGCGAGCGCCGGGTTTGGACCTCACCAGCAGGGGGCGGTGCCTGGGGGCCGGCTGAGCGAGAAGAGACGGAGGGTGGGCGGGGTTAGACACACACGCAGCGAATCACGAGGCGGCAGCAGGTGTTTCTCATCACAACTCACCTGTTGATCAGCAGTCAGGCTCCGCCCAGAACCTGAGGAGGACACACACACAAACGTGAGTGGATGCTGGGTGGTAGTCGGAGGCATCCGATTGGCTGCGACAGTTTTTCTGTCTAAAATTTCCACAAAGTACCACTGCGATTTGCAGCTGTTTCCATTGAATGGTGTGAAGATCAATGCTTCCATTCAATGTTCTTCTATTGAGTCATCTTGATGACTTGTCAAAAAATATTCCCCCTCCTCCTCCGTCCAATCACAACGCACCATTTTCACTGGTCAGTGAAGTGGTCACGTGAGCCCGCACGTAGTCTATATTATGTGTAGTGTCTATATATAGTACTAATACAGAGCGTGTGCATAACACCTGCAGTGCCGAGGTATAACATGTAAAACACGCTATGCATGCAGTGCTGTCATATAATCGCAGTGGTGGATCATGTCTAATAGCTGCGTATCTTAATATCTTCTGTTAATACGTGTTGATGAAGACTGCAGTGAAATGCAGATGAAATGTGAATGAACACGGGAAGCTTTCACACGGAGCAGCATCACAGGTGAGCTGAGGTCACATGACCGTCCTGCCCCAGCAGGTTTCCTCAGGTGCGCCGCCTCGCCCCGACTGACGCACTACACACAAGCATGCTTACGCAACACATCAGCCACTCTGAGGAGTTAAGAGCTGAAAGATCCTCAGCTGAGCCGCCGTCCTTCAGAAGCAATAAGCAGTCAGACTCCGCCCACCTGTCTTCCTGCAGAACCACCAGACACTGGCGGCGACGATCAACAGCAACGCGGCGGCGGGGATCACGAAGGCGATGATCACGTTGGTGCCTTCAGGTAAAAAAACACAACAATAAACCACCAAAGAACTGCAGAGGCTGAGGAGTGACTCCGCCCCTGCCAGCAGAGGAGATACCTGTGGAGGGCGAGTCGGTCTTGGGGGGCAGGACCTTCTTGCAATCGCTGTTGGACGTGGGCGTGCAGTTCCTCACCAGCTCCTCGTCCTCTCCACAGCTTGGGGGGGGCAGACGGAGAGGTCAGCTGCCTTTCCAACAAAAGCTACGGGAAATATGACTCCGCCCCCCGCTGCCGCTCACCTGGAGCACTTCCTGCACACCTCGCATGGCTCCTCAGGGGAGCAGAAACTGCCGGCCTTGCACTCGCACTTGGTGTCGTGACCGGGAACGCAGGCCACCACGGCATACTGGTCTGAGGAGGGAGGAGGAGACAAACACCTGGTCAGAGGTCAAAGTTCACCCCTCTCCATCAGCTCCACTGGCACAGCAGGGAGACGAGGTTCACCTGAGCGACACTGCGTGCACCTGAAGCACTGCTTCAGGCCGTTGCTGTGCTCCATGAAGGTCCCATATTCACACTCCTGGCAGCCTCCCATGCTGCCCTCTGCAGTGCAGGCCGAGGTCACACGCTGACCTGAAGCACACACACACACACACACACACACACACACACACACACATGAGCAGACCTGAAACACCAGTGACTGAGCTTCCTTCTACTCACCTGGTGGGCAGTTCATGCAGCAGATGTTTCCATCAAGGTACTGTGACTCCTCCCTGCAGTGGTGATTGTCTCGTAGAGCCCCGGCCACCACTGCCACTGGCAGTGAGGTGGCCGCCGGGGTTCTGGTGAGACAGACGATGAAGAACAACACCTGCAACAGACAGGAACACAGACAGTGATGGCTTTAAAAACTTCCAATGGCCACGGGATTGGAGTCAGAGACGCTTCAAGCAGTCAGACAGACGCAACACACAGTTATGGCCAAAATGGCACTGCAATGAACTGGAGACAATGTGTTTTTTTGGAATGACAGCCACTGTTACACAATGACAGCCCCTCCCCTCTTCCACAGCCTGGCTAGTTCCCATCCAAGCCAGGCTAACTGTCCTCAAGCCAGGCTAACTACCCCTGTAGCCAGGCTAACTCCCTACAAGCCAGGCTAACTCCCTACAAGCCAGGCTAACTGCCCCCAAGCCAGGCTAACTCCCTACAAACCAGGCTAACTGCCCCCAAGCCAGGCTAACTCCCTACAAACCAGGCTAACTGCACCTGTAGCCAGGCTAACTCCCTACAAGCCTGGCTAACTGCCCCCAAGCCAGGCTAACTGCCCCCAAGCCTGGCTAACTGCCCCCAAGCCTAGCTAACTGCCCCCAAGCCAGGCTAACTCCCTACAAACCAGGCTAACTGCACCTGTAGCCAGGCTAACTCCCTACAAGTTTGGAAAACATGAGTCACTTCCTCCACAACTTTGCCAGTGAGTGGGCAGACTTTTCAGGTGACGCAACAATTTACTGGCACGTCGCCACCAAAGGCTGAAGAAGAATGTAGCAAGCTAATAAACACGGTTGGTGTGTGTGTGTGTGTGAGAGAGAGAGACAGTGTGTGTGTGTGTGTGTGTGTGTGTGTGTGTGTGTGTGTGTGTGTGTGTGTGTGTGTGTGTGTGTGTGTTCAGGCGGGGGGAATTCCTCTGCTAAGCAAACACAACCTGCTGAATCTTTGCCCTGTGACTTGACGAGTCAAATCAGAGCCGTGTCCATATAAAGTCAACACCTGCACAGGTAGCAGAGACAGCACCAAAGAAGGTCATGGGGTCCCTCCCCCGCCCCTCGCGCTTCCTCAGTCACCCGACATCTCGGGTGATCGGCTGTGTATGTTGGTCAGGCCCCCTGCTGACGTCACTTGGGGGATCGGGGGTTGCGGCGAAAACTTATCACGTGAATCAAGAAATGGCCGCCACGACACCCGTCATCATTGCAACGCCGATCTCGTGGCCTGTGTCTGACCGGTGGAGGTGGCGGCACTTTGCCGGCGTCGGAGCGCCAAATCTCGGCCGACACTTGACAAGGGAGGAGGGGGGGTTGCGGCACGCGACTCAACTTTACGCCTGAGAACTTTCTCGAGTCCGGGTGTGGAATTTGACACCTGCCGCTACTTTTCCCTCGACACACTCGCGGTGGGGTTTTTTGGGGGGTTGTTTGTTTGTTTTTGTTTTTTTTCCCGCGGACGAGCGACCGGATTCGGTCGCGGACTTCGGTTGCGGTCGCAGTCAACATGACAGACATGTCCGGACACAGACCGGCAGAGCCGGGGAGTCCCAACACTGACCAAACGTCCAACCCACCTCACCAGACACCGAACCGAACTGTCCGCACCACCTGACCAACAACAACAACAACAACAACAACACCACACAAACTTTTCTCTCTCTCTCGTGACTTTCGGGGCGACTCACCAGGCCGCAGCGCGACAGGCTCATGCTGCCTCGCGCACTTTATTTAGACTCCAATTCCGGTGTGTCCTCGCGCTCCCTCCACCTCCTGCTGCTCCCTGCTGCCGACTGACTGGAGACGGCGGTTCCTACTGTACTTCTAGTGTGTGTGCATGTGTGTTTCTACTCTGACGTAGTGGGGGGCGGGGCCGTTATGTGCCGCCACCTGTAGATGGTCCAATGGGAGGGCTAAAACACGATTGGGAAAATTGCGGGCTCCTCCTCATTGCCAACAAGTTTCTAGAAACATCTTCAGGCCGTGGGTGCGTTTTACACCGGGCTGGCAGTATGGCAGTTATCCCAGTGACTTGTTGTCTCTCTGAGTAGTTTCTGAAGGCTAGGAAATCCCCACAAGAGTACAAGCATGTTCAAGGCATGCGCGAGCTATGTCCCGGGAGCCCGGATTATTATTATTATTATTATTATTATTATTATTATTATTATTATTATTATTATTATTATCTATAAAATTTCGAAACAACATCGTCAGTTGTTCCGTAAAAAATACATTAATTTCCACATTTGTACGGTTCGTGAGCGCGAACGTCTGTCAGTGACGGTCTCCACACTGACACAACTGTGCATGCTCTATTATCCCATCAATGCGGAAGTCAAAAAGTTTTTTGGAGCCATGCGCTGGGTGAGCAACTTCATTGAAATGAATGGGACGCCATCTTGGTTTTAATGTATGAAGGTTCAAGATTCAAGATTCCAAAACTTTATTGGTCACAAGCTCGTATGATGTGCAGTAAAATGTAAGATTGACAATGTTTCCCAGAGATTGTGCAAACAGCAAAGAAACTCTGTGTGTGTGTGTGTGTGTGTGTGTGTGTGTGTGTGTCACTAGTATCAATATCAATATCAACATGTTTTTTGACTAGTATCCAAAAATATGTGGAGTGTTTCAGAAATTCACTGACTGAGAAAATGAAATCCATCAATATTACAGGAACTGAAGTATTTTTTTGTCTTGAACTAATAATAAATAAGTTGTAAACAAAGCACTTAGCCCTGTGTTTGTAGACTCCTGCCAGAATAGCGCCGCTAGGTCGGACAGTGGCCGTCTCGTTGAGGAAAGTACAACTTTGAGTTAGAGACCAACACACACATTGTGGATGGAAAGTCCATTTTCAAAGCCTGATTCATCCAATGATTAAAAACTGCAACAACAAAATAGGTTTTGAATCCGATTCATCAGAAAGTGAGTTCAAACCAGATTCAGTGTCAGTGAAGGTTCACCATGCTGGACTGGAGGACACCGTCGAGTCTCTGCGGATTGCATCCAGAGAGAGACTGTGTGTGTGTGTGTGTGTGTGTGTGTGTGTGTGTGTGTGTGTGTGTGTGTGTGTGTGTGTGTGTAGGACTTTGTGAATGCAGTGCTTCCTCCTGATTGGCTACCTGAAGACTCCAGACACCGCAGCAGCTCCGCCTCCGTCTGCCGTTTAGTGTCAGCTGTCTGCAGCATGCAGATATGCAGCCACAGGGGGTTGTGAGGTCACAGATGTGTGTATGTGTGTGTGTGTGTGTGTGTGTGTGTGTGTGTGTAATGATAAGTATGAGATGGCAGGGAAAAAAAGAGTCTTTCCTGTGTGCGAACATTAATGAGAATATTTTGCATTTAGCAAAGACTTGGACTCCAAAAACTCTTTTTAGCTGTACATTTATTTCTCAAAAAAAGGCTGCATATACACTGCAATTTTTTTTAATGTACAGAAAAACATCCAAAGTCTCCACAATTCAAGTGACCTTTTATCACTTTATCTCTACACCCCCCTCTCCCGTCTGCACTTTTAACAACATTCATCGTTTTACAGCAGAGTCAGACAAGGCACGAGGAGAATGGTGGATGTGGTGGTGGCGGTGGTGGAGGCGCTGTGAAGCCAGGAGAGCCAGAGGAACGGTTACCAGTCAGTGTGTGTGTTTGCGTGTGTGTGACAGCGGAGCAAAAGAGGCCTCAGTGAAAAACACGCAACTCATTCTTAATGTCTCAAAATAAAATAAAATAAAACTAAAAAAAAAAAAACAACAGCCAAAAAGGCACCAAAGAATCAGAAAAAAAAGCCAATTTCCTGCTTTTCTGGCTGGCGGCCGTGTAAAGAATGGAGAGAATTAAAAAGAAGGAGAGAAAAGAAGGAAATCTGTGTTGTCGGGGTTCAGGGGTGAAGAATGATTGCAGCAGAAAGGAGGAGGAGGGGGAAGAGGAGTTGTTCCTGTTGGTCAGCAGCACCAGCCAATAGGAATCCTCACTCGGCTCAGTCACATGATGTTCCGCTGCCTCACAGTTGTAGGCAGTGAGAGGAAGTTTTTAATACAATTATGTGTTTATTTATATGATACATTCAGCAGCTTTTATAATTCTCATGATCTTTTAAAACCTTTTCAGTAAGTGCATCTCATGTTGTGCCAGGTGGCCGCTGCATTTATTCAAACTGATCCAAATCCATCAAATTCAATTCAATTCAATTCAATCTATAACTTATTTAATCTCCATCTATGCGACTCATTCTAACAGCATAACCAGAGTTTGTTTTAGTTGACTGAGAGTGAAAGTGTGCCATAGTTCCTCCATCAGTTGTTCCTTCCAGTCATCAGCCTGCTGCTGCTGCTGCCGCTGCTGCTGCTGCTGCTGCTGCTGCCATTGGGAGCAGCAGTTTGGATGTGTTGTGCTCTGATATGAGGCGTATGCGGCGGCTGTTGGCGGCAGGGAGTGGATGATAAGACGGCTGAAGCTGCTGCGACAGGAAGTGATGTGTCACAGCTTCCTGCCCCCCCTCACCCCCCAGCCGAGACACTGCAACGGCCACTTTCTATCTCTTGCTGCAGTGAACAAATGACATTTAAATTTCATTTCATAGCAACCAGAACAGGTTTGTGTGTGTGTGTGTGTGTGTGTGTGTTCGGAAGCAGCTCAGTTCATGTGTTTTGCTTCCAGGCTGAAGGGAGTCAACAGCGTATTGTCCACACACACACACACACACACACACACACACACACACAGGGGTCGACCAACACGTCACAGATTTACAGTCACTCCTGCACTTCCAGGTTCTGCAGACAGGGGGCATCAGCAGCAGTCGCTGCTCCCTGCTGTGATTGGCCGAATTGTCAACGGTCGTCTCCGGGCAGAACAGCTCGCTGACCCTCCAGAGCTCCGCCGCCGTGCCGTCGACTGTCACAGCTTTCACGCCTCAGCTGTTTGGCGCCGCCGCTGCTCAGCCGTCGTACTCGGGCGCCGACTCCTCCTCCTCCATCCGATTGGCCGGAGCGTCGGCTCGCGTGTGGTCCTGGGGGTCCCACTCGGGCTGCTGGCGGTGGCCCTCAGGTGTCCCTCTGGGCTGGATCTTGCCGATCTCCTCCAAGGCGCTGGCCAGAGAGTCCAGGTGGTGGGTGGAATCGTGGTGGTGGGCGGAGTCGTGGTGGCGAGCCTCCCACAGGCTGAGGATGAGCGCCGAGGGACTCGGCTGCTTGGCGAAGTAGCCCAGGTTCCTGAGGGGGAGGAGCCAAGGAGACCGGGTCAACGAGCAACCATTGAGGTGGCCTGATGACAACTCTCCTCTTTTGGAGGTTCTTCTTCTCTTCTGCTATCATGGAGGAGGAGCTTGAGTGTAGTACTGCAACCGGCCTCCAGGGGGAGGGATGGAAGTTACTTTCTAGGTCAAGCATGGTGCAAACTACGGCCCGGGGGCCATATGCCCGTTCAGCTTTTTAATCCGGCCCTCTGAACTTGAAAAAATGATATTCATTCATTCATTTTCCATACCCGCTTAGTCCCGAGCTCAGGGTCACAGGGGTCTGCTGGAGCCTATCCCAGCTGTCTTAGGGCGAAGGCAGGGTGACACCCTGGACAAGTCGCCAGTTCATCGCAGGGCCACATAGAAACAGACAACCATTCACACTCACATGCACACCTACGGACAATTTAGAGTCTTCAATTGACCTCACATGCATGTTTTTGGAGTGTGGGAGGAAGCCGGAGAACCCGGAGAGAACCCACGCAGACACAGGAAGAACATGCAAACTCCACACAGAAAGGTCCCAGGTCCGGGCCCCGGACCTGGGCCCCCGACCTTCTTGCTGTGAGGCGGCAGCGCTAACCACTGCGCCACCGTGTCGCCCCTAAAAATGATATTAATAGTCTGAAACATTTTAGTTAAAAGAGTGTGATATACCAAAGGTCAAAGGTTTGTTTATCTATTCAGTCAGTTAGTGGTAGTTTTAATACAATCAACTCAGATACGTCTGAGCAGTGACTGTGGCATTTGTATCATTAACTGCCAGCAGGGGGCAGCACGTCACTGCCTCACCAGGAAGGGGAAACTGTGGCCTAGGGGTCACATCAGGGGAGTGTCAGAGCCACGAATGCTACAGCAGAAGGCGGAGCCAAGGCAGGAAGTGACATCACGGGTGTCTGGCTCACCGGTCCAGGTGCAGCATGCGGGCCAGCAGCTGCCAGTCCTCGGCCGTGTCGAAGGTGGCGCAGATCCTCTGGCGGATGGAGGGCGGGATCTTGAGGGCCGTGGCGCCTGTGTGTTGCTGCGCTGCCGCCGCCGCCGCTGCGGTGCAGCCGTCGACCTGCTGCTGCGCCAGGAAGGGCAGCGACTCCTTCCTGGTCTGCAGCCAAAGACAAGCGACGGACAGTGGTGGTCGGTGTGAGGACAGAGGACGTGGCTAAAACCATCAAAACCGTCGCTCCAGGGAGACGCTCACCTCGGCCACGGCGGTGTAGACCTGCAGCATCTGTTCCTGACCTTTGACCTGTCGCACGCTGATCTTGCAGGAGAGCTGCGTGGCGGCGGCGGCGCCGCATCTCTCCAGGGTGAAGGCACAGTGCAGGGGCTGCTGGTTACTGCACCACACCTGGGAGAAGGGGAGCTCCTGGTGGTGGGGGGGGGGGAGGGGGGGCAAGGGTCACAGACTTGGCTTGGACATGACCTCCTGACCCCATATAAGGAACTGTGTTTCCATGACAGTTTTTCGCAAAATAAAAGCGATATCTCCTCCTACAATGATAAACACGATATGGGAAATGTAAAGAAGGAGCAGCCACCAGGGGGCTCCACCTCCTTGAACAGATGCTCGTCATCTCAGGCCACTACAGTGGTGGTGACAGCAGGAGGCGCTCTTCTCTGGAGCAGATGCTGGAATGTGGACCAGTTCCGTTTGATGTATCATTAATTAGCAGCAGCACGTCCTTGACCTCAGCTCGCCCTCGCCACTGCAGGGTGGGCGGGGCTCCCGAGGACGGCCTGCTGACGGCTCAACCCCCGCCGCTTTGATGGGGGGCGGTGAATCCTCCTGCTGCAGGCGGTCCTGAGGGACCTTCAGGAAGTGCTTACCTGACATGTGGTGAAGGGTTTGATGCTCCACAGGAAGTGCGGCAGGTCCTGGATGGACACCTGCAGGCTGAAGGCATTCGCTCGGAAAGGCAACGTCTTTGGCTCCTCGAGGAGCCGGCCCCCCCTGCTGGTCTCCGCTGATACTACAGCCTGTGAGAGAGAGAGAGGGAGAGAGAGAGAGAGAGAGAGAGTGAGGGAGAGGAAGAGAGGGAGACAGAGAGAGAGAGAGAGGAAGAGAGAGAGAGAGAGATAGAGAGAGAGGAAGAGAGAGAGGGAGCGAGAGGTAGAGAGAGGGATGGTGAGAGGGGAGGGTAAGAGAGAGAGAGGGAGGGGGAGAGAGGAAGAGAGAGAGGAAGACAGGAAGTGAGAGAGAGGAAGAGAGAGGGAGGGGTAGAAGATAGAGAGAGGGAGGGAGGAAGAGAGAGAGGGAGAGGTAGAAGATAGAGGGAGAGAGGGAGGGAGGAAGAGAGAGAGGGAGAGAGAGGTAGAGAGAGGAAGAGAGAGAGATGGTGAGAGGGGAGGGGAAGAGAGAGAGGGAGAGAGAGAGGGAGGGAGGGGGAGAAGATAAGGGAGAGAGAGAGAGGGAGAGAGAGGGAGGGAGGAAGAGAGGGAGAGAGGGAGAGGAAGAGAGAGAGAGGGAGGAAGAGAGAGAGGAAGAGAGAGAGGGAGCGAGAGGTAGAGAGAGGGATGGTGAGAGGGGAGGGTAAGAGAGAGAGAGGGAGGGGGAGAGAGGAAGAGAGAGAGGAAGAGAGGAAGTGAGAGAGAGGAAGAGAGAGGGAGGGGTAGAAGATAGAGAGAGGGAGGGAGGAAGAGAGAGAGGGAGAGGTAGAAGATAGAGGGAGAGAGAGGAAGAGGGAGGGAGGGAGGAAGAGAGAGAGAGGGAGAGGTAGAAGATAGAGGGAGAGAGGGAGGGAGGAAGAGAGAGAGGGAGAGAGAGGTAGAGAGAGGAAGAGAGAGAGATGGTGAGAGGGGAGGGGAAGAGAGAGAGGGAGAGAGAGAGGGAGGGAGGAGGAGAGAGGAAGAGAGAGAGAGAGGAAGAGAGGAAGTGAGAGAGGAAGAGAGGGAGAGAGAGGGAGGGAGACAGAGAGGGGTAGAGAGAGGGAGAGAGAGGGAGGGAGAGAGAGAGGGAGGGAGACAGAGAGAGAGGGAGAGAGAGGGAGGGAGACAGAGAGAGGGAGAGAGAGAGAGAGAATCACTAATGACTATTAGTCGATGCACGCTCTCGGTGTGTGTGTGTTTTGGAAATTCTAAATACAAACTAACGTGTAGTTGATCAGTTTGTTTTATTCAAAATATTTGTAGTTTGACTTTAGTTTAGTTTCATCCCGTTCGAATCCAAGGTTGGGTCCAGTGTGGAGGTCAGGGTGGGGAATGTGGGCGGGGTCAAGTGCTGCATTGGGGCGGCACCTGCTCACCTGGAAGGCGTGCGGTGTGTCGTCCACGCAGTACACCCGCAGGCTGTAGAGGGCGCCGTCCGACTCTGCACTGCCAAACGCCAACAGCCTCAGCCTCTTGCCGGCGGCCTGCGTCAGAGGCTCGCCCACCAGGGCGTAGGAGCCCGGCCGGTCCAGCAGCAGGTGGCAGGTGCTGGAGTCCATCAGGCAGTAGCAGGACATGGACTCCTCCTCCACAGACATCACCTCCTACAGGAGGCAGGAGGAGCCGCAACATTAGCATGTCCAGGACACAAATGCCCAACAGGAACCACTTCCTGTTCACTTCCTGTTCAAACCTCAGTGACCCCACACCACCCTCTAGTGACACAAACACCACGACAGCAGCACTCAAGAAACAAAACAAATTTTTTATTTGTGACAGCAGCAGTGAGTTACAGTCACACAAATGTCCTGTGCTTGCTTTGGGTTTGTCGAAGCGCGACTACAGCTGGCGTCCCAGTCGTTGCAATGTGGACACCACTCCTCCAGGTGGCGACATCCTGCAGCGCCTGGCCAGTGGACGGATCCAGCTTCCGTGGAGACTCGCGACGGTTTCTTTGCTTCCCATAGCCGGGAAGGCTTTGGAATGGCTTCAGGGGTGGAGCGCTGCCACCCACAGGCCAAGTTGTGTTTTTGCGGAAAGGTCAGAAGAGGAATCTTCCATCTTCTCTTGTTTTTTGTCTTCTTTTTTTCTCCGTTTTTGGGATTCTTCCTCCTGTTACGGGGCTCATTTTCTTCTTTTTGTTGCTTCCTTTTATTTTTTCTTGTTGGTTCTTAGGCAGGGGGTTGGGGGAACACGGGTGGGCCGGTCTTTGTTGCCATCAGGTGATCAGGTTGCTGAGACACTACTCCTGCTTCTCCTTCTCGTCCTCCTTCTCCTCCTTCTCCTCCTCCTCAACCTCATGGTTCTCCTCCTGACCCTCCTTCTCCTCCTTCTCCTGGTCCTGGTCCTCCTCCTTCTTCCTCCCCTGCGTCTCGCGATGCGTCTGACTCTCCTCCTCCTCCCGAGGACTCTCCTCCTCCTCCTTCTCCTCCTCCTCCTACCGTATCTCTTCCTGGAGCTACTCCTTCGAGCCCTTGCCATCTTTCTCAGATTCCTTTACTTTCCTTTGTTGTCCTTTTCCTTCTCTCCTTCCTTCCTTCCTTCCTTCCTTCCTTCCTTTCCTTTTATTCACACTTGACCTCAGCCAAGTGTACTTTCCCTCAGCCTGCATTTCTTTATATTTGGTCCGGCCCCTTTGATCTTTGCTTTGATGTCCTGGCTGCACTTTGATGGACCCTTCATCTCCTCGTTCCTTTATGTGCTTTGTCTTTCATTTTTTGGGCGGTTTTCTTTTACGCAATATCTCAAAATGTTTTGCTCAAGAGTAGAAGGTAAAGGAATGCAGAGGTAGAATTTTAGACCAGACTGGACCTGACCGTCCCGTCAACAGTGGGCTTTTTGTTTGTCGAGTCCTCAGAGTTCTCAAAGTGTCGGCAGTTAATGCCCACTCGCACATCAATCCAATCTAATGTGCTTTTATGTGTTTTATTGCTTCTGTTTGTACAGATGAGAGTCCTTGAGAGTTTTGAAAGGTGCTTTTAAATAAAATGTATTCTTCTTCTTCTTCTTCTTATTATTATTATTATTATTATTATTATTATTATTGATAATAATAATAAAGTGATGCCTCAACATAAATTGGTGTAATTGGGAGTTTTTGGGGAGAAAGCCTTTAATCCTACAATATAATCTAATATGTACAAAGCTGTACGGATATCTTTTTTATTTTTGCTAAGAATATAAAGTAATGTAATACAGCGCATGCTACACACTCCGCTACAGTAGGTGGCAGTATGCACCTTAAAAGATACCCTTTTTTGTTTACAACCCCCCAAAAAAAAACATAAAAGGAAGGAGACCTCAACCAGTCAGCGGCAGAATAAAGTTTTTCTTTTGTTCAACAGATTTACAGATTTTTATTTTATTTTAAAAATTTGCGTTATTTAGCAATTAAAAAATATCTTTCCAACTCCAGCTCAATTATTTTTTTCAATGCAGGGGGAAGGCATTGGCCAATAATTGGCCTATCGGGGCCAACAATGCTCATTAAGCTGCAGGGGGCGCAACCAGCAGACCTGAGCCCCACGGCCGGCTACATACAGGAAGTACCCGAACAATTAGAATATCACGTAAAAGTTGTTTTATTTTGGCAATTTAACATAAAAGCTCACAGCAAGAAGGTTGTGGGTTCGATTCTGGGCCTGGGATCTTTCTGTGTGGAGTTTGCATGTTCTCCCTGTGTCTGCTGGGTTCTCTCCAGGTTCTCCGGCTTCCTCCCACACTCCAAAAACATGCATGTGAGGTCAATTGAACACTCTAAATTGTCCCTAGGTGTGCATGTGAGTGTGAATGGTTGTTTGTCTCTATGTGGCCCTGCAATGAACTGGCGACTTGTCCAGGGTGTCACCCTGCCTTCACCCTATGACAGCTGGGAGAGGCTCCAGCAGACCCCCAGGACCCTGAATTGCAATAAGCGGGTATAGAAGATGAATGAATGAATGAATGAATGAATGAATTTAACACAAAAGATGAAAGCAACACATTTTATTGATCCATTCCACGCAAACTGACATCTCAAGCAGTTCCTTGTTGTAATTTTGCTGATTAAGATTTTCAGCTTATTAAAACCACAAAAAACCACAAACTCTGAAAATTATTATAAAATGTGAGTTTTTTTTTAAGCTGCAAGACCTGATCAGCAAAATCCAAAGAAATAAAAATTTGAAATATATTGATTTTCATATTATTCCTTTATATAATATGTCACATTCACCTTTTAAGTTGAATTGCAGAAATACTGCAACCTCTTCAGGATATTCTAATGTTCTGGGTAGTTCCTGTATACAAAGAGCTCCTATTGAATATCTACAGGATAGAAGATTACATTGTAGGATTTAAGTGGATATTTATTTGTTATAAATGTAAAGTAAGGGCGACAGGGTGGCGCAGTGGTGAGCGCTGCAGCCTCACAGCAAGAAGGTCGTGGGTTTGATTCCAGGCCTGGGACCTCTCTGTGTGGAGTCTGCATGTCCTCCCTTGCTGTGTCGCAATTCAGGGTCTGCACCCTTCAAACCGAGTGTCCTCCCTTTGAAGGAAGCGTTCTTCGATGACCCGGCCTAGAAGGACGGACCAAACCCCGCCTCCCCGTAACCACACGGGACGGTCTAGCCTTCTGCGTACTTTCTGGTTGCGTCACCGTCATTCCCTCCTGCTGGCCAACCCCGGAAGTGACGTTTTCATAGCATCAAGCTAACCATTGGTTTGCCATCTAACGATGGCATTGGATGATCAAATAAGTAAAAACCCTACGTTAAAAACTGAATATTTGATGTGAAATGTAATACTTAAATTTATACGTTGTGTCTTTGCCAGTAGATGGCGCTAATTTCAGATGACTTCCCAGAATCCCAGGATGCTTTGCAGCAGCACACAAAGCATCCTGGGATACAGAAGGAGGTGAAGGATAGTAGCGGTGTAGCCTTGGAATGGGCTAACAGTAGGGTGCATTCCCAGTACGCATTTGGAGCGTCCTTCAGACTTCTGGGAATTGGGAGGAGCAGTGCTATGACGCAACTTCCTTTCAAAATGCAGCCTTCCAAGGATGCAGAGCCTGAATTGCTGGGTTCTCTGGCTTCCTCCCACACTCCAAAGACATGCATGTGAGGTCAATTGAACATTCTCCATAGGTGTGCATGTGAGTGTGAATGCTTGTTTGTTTCTTTGTGGCCCTGCGGTGCACTGGCCACTGGTCCAGGGTGCCGCCCTGCAGTGAGCTGGCCACTGGTCCAGGGTGCCGCCCTGCGGTGAACTGGGCACTGGTCCAGGGTGCCACCCTGCCTTCACCCAGCAGACCACCGTGACCCTGAGCTCAGGAGGAAGCGGGTATGGAAGATGAATGAATGAATGAATGAATATAAAGTAATGGAAGAAAGGTTGTACTACACCATCAGGACGCATCAGCCAATCAGAACAAGCCGAGACACAGCAGCATGTTACAGTGTGATGTCACGCTGGCAATATCAAAGTCTTTTCTGGCCTTTGAAATATTCTATTTTAGAAATATTAAGTCATATAAAGATTATGAACCATGTTTCAGGTGAAAGGTCATCCTGTATCATCCTATTGCAGTCTACAATGGGACTGCAATTGACCAGGTCAAGGTTGCTGTGCTGCCAGTCTGCTATCCAGTTCTTATCAAACATGACTGATCCATATCCAGCTGAGGCACGGCCACACCCACTGGCCTCTCATTGGCTCACGCTAACCTTAATCCCAACCCAGCGAGTCAGGTATTTGCTCGTCTGTGGTTTCCCCCCCAACCAATGACAGAAACCACACCCACACATAGCCGAGACCCACAATGCACCTTCTTAGTTATTGGCTTTTATTTAAAAAACAACAACAAAGTGCCATTGCATTATAGAGGCCAGAGTCCACCAGCACTGCTGAGTGCAGTCCCTGGTTGTGGTGGGTCGAGCCAACATCCATCCACCCATCTTTGCCTTTTATTTCTTCCTCTTTACCGCCACCTTCAGGATCAGGGCTTTGGTTCTGGTAAGAATATTTATTTTTCCTCTTGAACATGGATCCACTTTCTCAGCCAAGCTGTTTTTCTGATTCAGTTTTTTTGTTCAGATTTGATTCCTGACATCTGTTTTTCTTTCCCACTGAACTGAGGCTCAGCTGCCTTCCATGTCGGTGGGCGTGGCCATGGGGCGGCGTGCCACGCTGCGCATGCGGCTGGTCCTCCTCCCCCGCCTGACCACCGTCCGCCGCTTCCTGCCCGCTTGGCGCCGCTTCCTGCGGCTCTGCCTTCTGCCTTTGTTAGGCATCTTTCCTGCGATTGCTTCCTTATTCTTTCTACCTCCGGCTTCCACACTTGACCCGGGCCAAGCGTGGCCCCCCTCATCCCCCCTCTCTGGTTTTATTGTGTCACCTCTCTTTGATCTTTCCTTTGATCACAGTTGTCTTCTTTGATGAGCTTTGATCTAAAAGTTCTTAGATTTTAATTTTGCCCAGGTTTTACTTTTGAGAGTCTTCTTCCAGGCCGGCCGGGCGTCCTGTCAGCCAGTCGGGCCTACAGCCAGCAGCCTCTCAGCTGACTCAACCCGGCCAAAACACACAAACATCCCATCTCACCTGACAACATGAAATCATAGAGTTCAAAGAATGGACGGCGCCGGTGGGTCTCTCTCTCTCTACCTCTCCCTCTCTCTTTCTCTCTCTCTCTTTCACTTGCAAAGTTGTGAGCACAATTGTCTGATTGTGTGTGTGTGTGTGTGTGTGTGTGTCTCTGTCTCTCACCTCCCACCTGCTGTCGGCTGCTCTCCTCCTCAGTTGGATGCTCCAGTTGTCAGCCTCCAGCTGGGCGCAGTGAGCGATGCTCAGGGCCACGGGGCCCAGGAGGTCCAGACCCGGCGGGCCGTAGGTCACCTCGGGCCCCAGCAGGATCCCACAGCCGTCCAGTGCCCGGATACTGCACACACACACACACACACACACACACACACACACACACACACACACACAGTCAGGCCATGTGAGATCCTCCATTGTCTCACCATGATGCTGCAGTTGAAAAAATGCAGTCAGCGTGAGCTCACCTGGCCCCGCCCTCATTGATGACCATGTACATCTCCCAGGACGAGTCCTCAGCCACGGCTCCCTGAGGCACCAGCAGGCCCACCCCTGACACACACGCACGCACGCACGCACACACACACACACACACACCAGTGGTGCTGTTTCTCCTTTCCTCATTGTGGAAGCGTTTGGTCTCAACAGAGGGAGGCGGAGCTTCCGACACTCACCTGTGTGTGGCGCCACCAGACGTCCGCCTTGGTGGCCGAAGACGCCGCTGGTCCTGAGGCGCTGCTGTGCTCCGCCGAGGGTGAGCAGCTCCCCCCTGTGGCTGTCGGCCGAGCTGCAGAATTCCAAGCGGTGGTGGGGGAACTGGACCTGCTCGGCCACGCCCAGCGACACCATGAAGGAGCTCTGCACTTTCATCTTGATGTCCGGCAGGGCGTCGAAGAGCTCCTTGGCCGTGGTGTCCTGGAAGCACAGCGGTGTGCTGTAGGCCCCGCCCACCGTCAGGTCGGGAGGCACGGACGAGCTCAGCAGCAGCGGGTTGCCTTGGGGGAGGCAAGAGGGGTCAGTTCAGTGGGCTAGTGGGACTGCTAGGTTGTGGGTTTTGGACTGTGGGTGGAAGCTGGAGAACCTGGAGAGAACCCAGCAGACACATGGAGAACCTGGAGAGAACTTGGAGAGAACCCAGCAGACACTGGGAGAACCTGGAGAACCCAATAGAAACATGGAGAACCTGGAGAGAACCCAGCAGACACTGGAGAACCTGGAGAACCCAGCAGACACTTGGAGAACTTGGAAAGAACCTGGTGAACCCCTGGAGAGAACCCAGCAGACACTGGAGAACCTGGAGAACCCAGCAGACACTTGGAGAACCTGGAGAGAACTTGGAGAGAACCCAGCAGACACATGGAGAACCTGGAGAACCCAGCAGACACTGGGAGAACCTGGAGAGAACCCAGCAGGCACTTGGAGAACCTGGAGAACCCAATAGAAACATGGAGAACCTGGAGAGAACCCAGCAGACACTGGAGAACCTGGATAACCCAGCAGACACTTGGAGAACCTGGAGAACCCAGCAGACACTGGGAGAACTTGGAAAGAACCTGGTGAACCCCTGGAGAGAACCCAGCAGACACTGGAGAACCTGGAGAACCCAGCAGACACTTGGAGAACCTGGAGAGAAGTTGGAGAGAACCCAGCAGACACATGGAGAACCTGGAGAACCCAGCAGGCACTTGGAGAACCTGGAGAGAACCTGGAGAATCCAGGAGACACTGGGAGAACATGCAAACTCCACACAGGAAGGTCCCAAGCCTGGAATGGAACCCACGACCACTGCGCCACCGTGTTGCCCAGAGTCAAGGTCATTATTTATATGAAGAAAGATAAAGTGAGACACCTTGTCTGTTGGTCTTGAAGCTGAAGGACTGGAAGCCTCCCGCCAGCGCCGAGGAGTCGATGGCGTCCACGCCGTACTCGCTGTGGCTCCTCCTGTACAGCAGGACGGCCGCCACCAGCCCGGCCATGGCCACCAGCCCGGCCCCCAGCCCCGTGTAGAGCACCACCTCCCCTCTGGCGGCAGTGCCCTCGTCCAGGCCTGAGGTGAGTGGGGGTGGGGGGGTGAAGATGGAGTGAGTTCAGAGGTCACTGCCAGCCACTACTGAGCCCTGCTTTTTTTCTAGTGTGGCAGCAAAGCGCTACGTAGTAATTAGAACAGATGACGGGGGCGGTGCTTCATTGTATTCGTACACAGATTATAGAGCTAGATTCAACTAGATTTCTACAACCCAAAAGTCCTTTGAATTGCTGTCCTATTGTGGCTTCCTTTTCAATCAACTTCAGTTGATATAAGCGCGTTTGCATGAAAATCATCACAAGATAACATGACAGTTTCATGTTTTTAAGTGAAAAATTTCACGTAAAAACGTGATAGTTTCACGTTATAACATGAAACTGAGCCCTGTTTTGTTGTCTATGGTGGCAGCAACGCACTTCAGTAAGAAACTCAAGACAGGAACCAATAAAAACCCCAAAAGACCTGAAAACCTGAAGTGACAAGTGACAGGCGACAGGCGACAGATGACAGGCGACAGGAGACAGGCGACAGGCGACAGGCGACAAGCGACAAGCGACAGGCGGGGACAGCAAACTGACCCCACAAAGACAAAGAGACAAGGACTATTTCTACACTGGGCAGGGAACACAGGTGAGACACGTCAGGAAGTAAACACAGGAAGTAAAACTAAAGAAAGACGGATTTCAAAATAAAACAAGAAATACACAAATGACAGTTTTTTTTGTTGTTTTTTTATTTTGTGTGTTTTGGTTTTGTTTTCTTTTATTCTCTTTCCTCCTTTACATGTTCAAAATAAATCAATAAATCAAATCAAATCAAACATGAACATGACACAGACATGACTCAGCACCAGGGGGAGCAATGACGCCCCCCACTGGCGGCATGCAACAACTGCTATTTAGCAGACAGTGTGGCGGTGACGGCGGTGGCGTCTGCCAGCAGGAGGCGGTACCTTACCCCGGGCGCACAGGCCGCCGGTGCAGCTCTCGCTGACCTCGCCGCCGCCCTCGCACATCCTGCCCTGGTGCCTCGGCGGCGGGGAGCCACAGGCGCGGCGCCGCAGCCGTTCACACTGGACGCTGCAGGCGCTCCAGTCACTCCACTCATCCCAGCCGCCGTCGACTGCGGCGCAGGCACACGCACGCACGCACAGAGAGCACACTCAGTAGCCTGTCAGCTGGCCAATGGCGGTGGGGTCGGGGAGTGGGTGTGCGCGGGACCCACCTGGACAGGGGGCGCTGCAGGCGATCTTCTGCACCGACATGCCCTCGCAGAACGCGCCGCCGTTGAGAGGCGCCGGGTTGGTGCAGGTGCGCGACCTCCTCTGGATGCCCCGCCCACACGGCACGCTGCAGGCGGACCACTCTGTCCACAGGGACCAGCCGCCGTTGACTGGGGGGGAGGTGGGCGGAGTTAGAGGGTAGGGTGGGGTGGGGTGGGGTGGGGTGGGTGAGGTGGTCAGCGGCCTCACCGAAGACGACGATGGCGGCGGTGGCGCTGCGTCTCCTGGCCACGATGTTGCTGGCCAGGCAGCTGTAGTTGCCCGAGTCGGAGAGGCGCGCCTCGCTGATGATGAGGTTGTGGTCGGCCCGCGTGTCGATGTTGCCGTCCGCCAGTGGGCTCAGCGCCTCCTCGTTCTTCAGCCACTCCACCTGGAGGCGGTTAGGGGGGGACACACGGTGTCAGCAGCCAGCAGGGGGCGCAACCAGTGCGGGAATAATCGGATCACCAAAAATGGAAGGCAACAAACTCATCACATCGGACAATCGCTTGTTGCCACAGCAGGCCAGCATGGGGCGCCGTGTCAGTGACAGCAAAGCTAGCTCTCTGTTAGAGCCAATCATGTCAAACTGATTTTTCTACACAACCCAGTGTGTAAAATTAGGCCTGATTTATGAATTTTATATTGGCAATAGATAAAATACTGCTGATAAAAGTGCATAGTCACAGTACAATAAAAGTGATTTAGTTTTCCTATCCATAGAACAGTTCTTCATGTATAAGAATATACACAGCAAGGAGTTGCTCCCAGTGAGCTTCTAAGGAAGCCTGGTGTGGACAATCCAGCTCGCATCACATAAACCAATGAAGAAGAAGGTGGACAAGGCATCCAGGTTTGTGTAGTAGTTCACTGGCAAGCTCAGGAGAGGGAGGGTGAGCGACTGAGCGCTGCAATCTAGGATCTGACCACTCGATGGCAGAATTGTACACACTGTACCATCACAAATCAAGCAGCAGGAGAAACAAGGTGAGGTTGAAACCTCTCAGCTCGTCTGGTGCTGCTTTGATAACCCCGTCAACGGTCAGGCCCAGTGGGAGGAGCCAGAGCACAGCCGGAGGGAGGAGCCACGTACGTACCTCCGCCACAGGAACTCCCTCCGGGGGGCGACAGTGCAGCACGATCATCCCGTTGATTGGCGCTTCCTTCCCTTGGGGGTCCTGCTCAAAGTTCTTCCTCAGGTCTGCAGAGAGAAGGGGGCGGGGCATAGGTTGGGTCAGCGCCAGCTACGCTAACACAGCAGGAGCTGAACTCGTGTTGACTTTGTTCACTTTGCGATTCTTGAGGCGACTCCCCGGCAGACAGCAGCAGCAGTCGTGACTCGGCCGAGGTTCCCTGATCGTAACAGCCTCTGACAGCCGCGTTGGATCCCGGCGCCCCCTGCTGCGAGGAGCCCGTCGGGTCTGAGCCTGATCAAACGGCTCCGATTGATCAGTTCAGCGCTGATGAATCGCATTCGTTTCACACCGAGGCGACGCCGAAAGAAGCTATCGGAGGATTCTCTAAACAAAAATGGAAAATCTGGGCCAGCAGGGGGCTCCACTGAGTGGACAAGGGCCAAGCAGTTGACGGCGGGACGCAGCACTCACAGGCGATGCGGACAGCGGCCTTGCGGCTCTTGGAGGTTCCCAGGTGGCTCCAGGCCACACAGAGGCACCAGAAGTCCTCGGGGCCGTGGAAGTCCTCCACCTGCTGGCGGGACACGTTGATCATCACCTCACGCACCTTCAGCCCTGAGACACGTGCAGGAGACACAAATCTGCTTCATTATTTAGAAACGCAACTCCTAAAGTCAACCAACACACCACGACACACACTGCAGGTTTCTGCACATCTGATCCGGGTGGAGCCCCCTCCAGGCCGCTGCTGGAAGTGGATGAAATGTCTTGCGTTGTGTCTGTTTGGAGAAAACATCTGAATTCAGCTGAACGCACAAAGATGATTTTCTCTCAGGCCAGGTCATATAGCTGGACACTGTGAACCAGAGCGGTGCCTGCCTAGAACTGCAGGGGGCAGTGTTGTGGCTCACACAGTGAGAAACAGAAGAAAAAGGAGGAGACGAAAAAAATGTGGTGGTGATGAACAAAAAACATGGAGAGGAACACTGGGACAAACAGGAAGTAGAGGAGCCTTGGGACATCAACTTCCAAACAGGAAGTTGATGCAAGTTGCAGAAAAGATAAAGCGGAGAACAAGAATCAGAGTCAGGCTCCCCCTAGTGGGCGAAATTCCTGATTTAAAGGCTGGAAGGAGGCAAGGAAGGAAGGGAACATAAAGGAGTATCGCTAGCGACATCATGGCTACAGAGCTCCGCCTGTGATTAGTTCTGGTTCAATCAGGCCGGGGTCACAGAGGTCATGTCGGGCTGGAAGGCAGAGTTCCGACTGGTTAAAGAGGGAAATGGCCTCAGACGGCTCACAGTCTTTGATCGATACTTGGGAACGTGTAGCAGCAGCGTGTCAGCGACTGATGGCTCTTACAGGATTAGTGATGCATCAGTTCTCCAGGAGTGGCTGACACTGCTCCTGCACCAGATCAGCAGAATTAGCGGGGATAATAATCCAGGGCTACACTCGCTGATCTCAGCGCTGTGGTGCACAAAAACACACGCGCGCACGTCACTCGGTACTGTTGGTGTGAAAGTGGGAAAAGCTTGGAAAAACTCAAAGGCAGCAGCAGGACCAGGACCTTCATTTGATATACTGTAGGTCCTGTCTTTTAGAAGCACTGGAAGGACTGGAGGAAACCCTGGAGGAAACCCTGGAGGAAACACTGGAGGAAACATTGGAGGAAGCACTGGAGGAAACACAGGAGGAAGCACTGGAGGAAGCGCTGGAGGAAGCACTGGAGGAAACACTGAGGAAACACTGGAGGAAGCGCTGGAGGAAGCAGTGGAGGAAACACTGGAGGAAGCACTGGAGGAAGCACTGGAGGAAGCACTGGAGGAAACACTGGAGGAAGCAAAGCATTGGGGGAAACACTGGGAGCAGCAGCCAGCAAGCAGCAAATATTTGGCAGTAGTTGGATTTATGTGCAAACAGCAAATTCAAATATTCACAATGAGGCACAAGTTGGCACAGCTGATGGCAAAGGGACAAAATCCCACAACTGCCTTGAAGTGTTTTAGTGTTTCAGAAGGGATGGATGTATTGTCACCGGCCACCAGGGGTCACTCTCGGAGATGACTCTCCCCCTGCAGCCAGACTCATTCACTGGTCCCCAAAGCAGACCCCGCCCACCCGGGGATGATAGCGTCAATCCTAGCTTTAGAGCACACACACACACACACACACACACACACACACACACACACACAGACACACACACACACACACATCGATTAATACACAATGTTCACACACCTCCTAATTACACTTGCACACTGTAAACACAGTGTAAAGACGTGCAAACAACTAGAACCTGATAATACAGAGGGACACACAACTCTCTCTCTCTCTCACACACACACACACACACACACACACACACGCACTAATACACTAAACACACATCCAGTTGGCTGAACACACAACACACTGACTGATGCACATTAAGTCTCCTGCAAACACGTGAACATACCGCACATGGATTGGCAGCCAGGCTTACACACACACACACGCACGCACACACACACACACACACACACACACAGACAGAGCTGAATAAATGTGAAGGTGTTGAAAAGCCACACTTTTGTGAAGGTGAACCAGTTGTGTCTCCTTTTCATTTTTTCATCCACTTCCAGTGTTTCCACACACGCAGAGCCGCCCTCTCCACTCTCAACTTCCACTGCACATACTCAGGCACCAGTGTTTACTCTCCTGTTGCCATGGAAACCACCAGGATGAAGGAGAGACAGACTGGAAAACTGACCACTGAAATAAAACACTGGAGGAAACACTGGTTACTGAGAGGGAACACTGGAGGGAACACTGTCAGGAACACTGGAGGAAACACTGGAGGAAACACTGGAGGAAACACTGGAGGAAGCACTGGTTACTGGGAGGGAACACTGGAGGAAACACTGGAGGAAATACTGGAGGGAACACTGGAGGGAACCCTGGAGGAAACACTGGAGGAAACACTGGTTACTGAGAGGGAACACTGGAGGAAACACTGGAGGAAATACTGGAGGGAACACTGGAGGGAACACTGGAGGAAACACTGGAGGAAACACTGGTTACTGAGAGGGAACACTGGAGGAAACACTGGTTACTGAGAGGGAACACTGGAGGAAACACTGGAGGAAATACTGGAGGGAACACTGGAGGGAACACTGGAGGAAACACTGGAGGGAACACTGGAGGGAACACTGGTTACTGAGAGGGAACACTGTCAGCAACACTGGAGGAAACACTGGTTACTGAGAGGGAACACTGTCAGGAACACTGTCAGGAACACTGGAGGAAACACTGGAGGACACACTGGAGGGAACACTGGAGGGAACACTGTCAGGAACACTGTCAGGAACACTGGAGGAAACACTGGAGGACACACTGGAGGGAACACTGTCAGGAACACTGGAGGAAACACTGGAGGGAACACTGGAGGAAACACTGGAGGAAACACTGGAGGGAACACTGGAGGGAACACTGGTTACTGGGAGGGAACACTGGAGGGAACACTGGAGGGAACTGGTGGAGTGAATGTGGGAATGTGGAGCCTTCCAAACAACTTTGTCATCTGCGAATGTGATCAAGTGTCTGTTGTTGGACCGTTTAGGGTGGAGTTGGGTGTAGGCTTATCCGGGGGCGGTGCTTACCCGTGTCCAGGTCCTTGTGCTCCTGGGAGAGGTGCTGGCTCTGGTGCACCCACTCGCCGTTGCACTTGAAGAAGATCTGCAGGGCCGGAGCGGCTCGGCAGCGCAGCTTGACCGGGTTGCTCCTGACGATGTAGGCGTCGGCCGGCTCCTGCAGGAAGTGCGGCAGGGTTCCCTGCACTGGCGGCAGGGCGTCTGGCTGGCCGTCACCGCCTGTGGAACACACACACACACACACACACACACACACACACACACACACACACACACACACACACACACACACGGCCAGTTTGTTTGTTTGTTTGTTGACTGGAGGAAAAGACGGTTCAGGAGGGAAACAATAGAGATCAATAAAGTCTGAATCTGAATGTGAATCAGTGAATCAGTGAATCAGTGAATCAGTGAATGACTGATTTCCTCATTACGCTGCTGAACTCTCGGTGCCGCCGCCTCTGAAGCAGGTGGCTCCACCTTCATCAGCAGTCAGACGATGATCATGTGACGCGGCAGCAGGAGGAAAGTGGCCTGTTGAAGTATGACTCCCTCCCGCCGCCCCCCTCCCCCCTCCAGCCCCCCCCCACGGATCTTTGGACCCTATCGACCGTCACATCAGAAATTCCAGCAGAAGTCGGCCAGGGATTTAATTAAGAGCTGAAAGAGGAGATGACTGACACGGCGGACGAGCCGCGCTGCCAGGAAATCAATGGTGCCATGCAAATCACCCCCCCCCCTCCTCCTCCTCCCTCCCCCCACCCCCCACCTCCCCTCTCCGCTTCACCCTGGGGGGAGGGAGGGAGCGAATGCATCTGTATTCAGCAGCTGCACAGTTAGACAGTTAAGACAGGGGAAGGAGAGGAGGAGGAGGATGAAGGGGAGGTGTTAGAAGAGGAGCAGGAGGTGGGAAAAGTGGAGGAGTAGGAAGACAAGGAGGAGCAGGAAGAGGAGGAGGAGGAGGAGGAGGAGGATGAAGGGGAGGTGTTAGAAGAGTAGTTGGAGGTGGAAAAAGTGGAGGAGGAGGAGGAGTGGGAAGAGGGGGGAGGGAGGAGAGGAGGAGGTGAAAGGGGAGGTGGTAGAGGAGGCGGAGGAGGAGGAGGAGGAGGAGGAGGGAATTCTGGGACGCAGTCTGCAGGGTGTTGCCATGGCGACGCTGCACGCCGCCGCTGGCCTGCAGTCAGCAGGGAGTTCATTACGGGCTGGCACTCAAGCGGCGGTCAGCGCCGCCGTTGCCGCTGCCCATGAATAAAAGAAGCAGAGGCTCCGCCTTCAGTCCAGGACGCCGCTGATTGTTGTTAATCACCACAACTTCTACACACAGGCAAACAAAGACGCTGCCCGACAGATTCCCCCCAACCGTCACAGCAGCAGAGAACAACCGACAGACAGTCAGTCAGTCAACAGACAGATACTCAACAGACAGACAGACAGTCAGTCAGTCAGTCAGTCAGTCAACAGACAGTCAGTCAACAGACAGACAGTCAGTCAACCGACAGATAGTCCGTCAGACAGTCAGTCAACAGACAGTCAACAGACAGACAGTCAGTCAGTCAACCGACAGATAGTCAGTCAGACAGTCAGTCAACAGACAGTCAACAGACAGACAGTCAGTCAGTCAGTCTGTCAACAGACAGACAGTCAACAGACAGTCAGTCAGTCAGTCAGTCAGTCAACAGACAGTCAGTCAACAGACAGACAGTCAGTCAGTCAGTCAGTCTGTCAACAGACAGACAGTCAGTCAACAGACAGATAGTCAGTCAACAGACAGTTAGTCAACGGACAGACAGACTGACTGACTGTCTGTGTGACCACACACACACTTCCTCAGCTGTCAACAGACAGACAGTCAGTCAACAGACAGACAGGTAGCAACTGAGTCAACAACACCAAGGTTCCCTTCTGAGCTGCAACTGCACCAACGAGCCTCCAGGTGGACGTTGTCACTGTCTCAATAATAGCTGATGATGTCAGACTCACACCCCCCCACCACCCCCAAGAAAAGTGTTTGCACCAGCGCCTCTGGTGGAAAATCTGTCATTCCAGGTCACCTTTGACCTTTGACCCCAATACAGTGGGGGCAAGAGAAATGGAACTGAGCCTCCAGAGTCCAACCTGCCGGGCCGTGCAGCCGGATTCCACTTCATGCTTTATTCACGGCCATGGCTGAGGCTTAGCTAGCTCGCTAGTTAGCTCAACGGTGAGCTCACTAGTTAGCTCAATGGTTCTTCAATTCAAGTTTGTTTCTCGAATCAAACAGCTCGGTCTGGAGACGAAGACCAATGTGCAGGACTGCAACACCACCAGGAGGCCCCAGCCTACTGCCTTGCACCGCACTGCGCTGCCGTGGCGCCTTCTGACACCTGTTGTCGCCGCGGCGGCGTGGCCATCTGCTACCCGCTGCCACTCGAAGCGCCGCCGTCCCGGAGGACGCCAGCAGAGGGCAGCGAGCGGCGGCGGCAGCTGCCTCCGCCTTTAATGAGCGCTGGCAAGTTTTTGGTGTTGTTGTTGTTGTTGTGGCGCCGACTTCATGTCCTGGAAGGAGGGGAGCGGGGGTGAGACACACACACACACACACACACACACACACACACACACACACACACACACACACACACACGCTGTCCTCAGGTTGTGAAAGAAGCTGCAGCATGTCGTGGTGGTGAGGAGGAGGAGGAGGAAGAAGAGGGATGTGGAAGGTGGAGCTGATAAGATCCGCTGGGACTCTTCGTCACTCCTTCTCCTCCTCCTCTACCTCCACCACCCCCTCCTCCTCCTCCTCCGCCTCTTCCTCCTCTTCCCCCTCCTCCTCCTCTGCCTCTTCCTCCTCCTCCTCCTCCTCCTCCCTCTCCTCCTCCTCCGCCTCTTCCTCCTCCTCCTCCTCTTCCTCCACCTCCTCGCCGCCTCACTGACCTTCCCGTCAGTGGCGGCTGCTCGGAGCTGCAGAGGGACTCCAGTGGCATCCAGTTTGACTTCAAGCAAATTAGCAGCGTTTGACCGGCCCCCAACACAACCCCGCCCCTGACCTCTGACCCCTCCTCCTCCACCCTCCAGCCTCACCTCCTCCTCTCTCGTTGTCACCTCTGTTCAGCTGCTGCGGTCGCTGAGAGCAGTGGGAAAAATAATTAGCATCGGGTGGCGGCGCCGACCCTGTGAACGCTTAACGGATGGAACCTGCAGAGTCTCGTCTTGGCTCGGATCAGTCCAGCCGAGCGCGGCGGCGGCGGTGGCAACACTTCCCGGTTCGTTAGCTAGCAAGCTAACAAGGTCCCGCTGCGACGCTTCACTTCATGGAAACTGTCCAGGAGGCACAACCGTCCAGAACTGATTGTCGTACCCTAACTGGTGCAGCGGGCGGGGGGGCCGAAGGAGGCGGGGAAACGGCTTCCTCCAAAACAGGAAGTGACGGCCGGCTCAATATTTTTTCCCCCTCCAGTTATCAGAGAGAGGGAAAACAACGTCAAGCTAACAGCTTGGGTCGTTGATTGACTGCAGGGATGCAGAATCTTCTCACCGCTGGGCTGCCAAGGCTCCACCCCCGTGGCTCCGCCCCCTCAGGAGCCTGTTTAATAATTCAGCCGATTCGCTGCTACTCTCACCTCGGCTTTTATTGCCCAGCGGCTGAGCAATAAAAGCTGAGGAGCAAAGTAAATAAAAGTGTTGCCCACATCCGCCACTGAGAAGCTCATCCAATCAGCTGGGCGACCTTCACGCAGCCGACAAACACGATGTTGTAGCGGGCGGTGGGTTGGTGGGGGGAAGGGGAGTGGGGGGGTTCTAGAGTTGTATTGTTTTGCGTCGACACATTTGTGATCTCTGAGATTTGAAGATGAGGGAAGGCGACAATCTCAAAATTGAAAAATATGGATTTGTTGTTCTTGAAGACCTCAATTTTCTTTTTTTGGGAAAAAAAAACAAAGCAAAACAAAGAGACACAGGCAGATAGTTTGCATCTCCAAACATGTTAGAGTCACACACAGAGGTTGGAAACACAAAATCTCGGGTGTTGTTTCAGAGAGACACTTTATTATACAAGCACCACTAAGAACACACAGCTGTTCACAGCGTCCTGCTAAAACCGGAGCTTCGCCAAAACCTCAAAAATGTTCTTGAAGGACGTAAAAAGCGAGGCGGTCGCGGAGGAGAAGCACTTTTCACTGCTTCTTTAGTCTTAATGCTAAGCTAATGGCCTTCTGGCTAACCACTGAAAGACTCCCAGA
The DNA here is from genome assembly GCF_046127955.1 of Nelusetta ayraudi. Classification (NCBI taxonomy): domain Eukaryota; kingdom Metazoa; phylum Chordata; class Actinopteri; order Tetraodontiformes; family Monacanthidae; genus Nelusetta; species Nelusetta ayraudi. The sequence continues at coordinate 1,360,708 of NW_027466068.1, read as the reverse complement.
GCCAACTTGTGTCTCAATGCTCTGCGTCACATCCACATACTGATATGACATGAGAATAATCAAATCTTCCAGAAACATCTCAGACTGTTTGGCTGATTTCACACTAGGCTGCACCAAAGCTAACAGCGCTAAAGCTAACACCGTCCCATTTTCAGTCCCACCAGCTTTTTTTTTTTTCTTCTTCTGTGCAGTGTAAACATGTCTCTGCGTCGGCGGTAATGGCAATCGTTCCATGGACAGCGTGTATATTGATTTATCGATCGAGCGTAAACAGCACGTTCACTGAGGGGGAGGAGCTTCTACTGCTGCTGCTCCTGCTGCTGCTGTTAGCTGCAGCTTCTCAACAATCTGGGATCAAGGAGACCGCTGAAGAACCACTGCTGTTGCTGCTTCTGCTAAAAGTGTTAGCATGAATGCTACACCAGTTTCCTGGTCCAGAGAGACTTCAGTTCTGTCTTACCCCCAATTCACACCAAAAGCGTCGCCCATTAAAGTCAGTGTGCATGTTCCCCCCACCAGGGGGCGGCGCAGGCACATGTGGAAATTCTATTGTTCGCGTCAATCGCAGCAGGTACAATCATTCAGGCAGGAGGTCGGTGATTGCACGGACGCTCCTTTCCAGGCGGCTCCTCTAGTTGACGTTCCTCAGTTGTGAGGTCCAGGTCCTGGTTCAGGACCTTGTGGAGTCCCCCGAAGGCCTCCGATCTC
>NW_027466068.1:1270000-1355000 GCF_046127955.1 Nelusetta ayraudi | reverse complement strand
GAAGGTGAGAAGATGAACCTCTAGGGGCCAGCGGGGAGCAGGTGAGGTGTTACACTGCACTTCCTGCTGCCTCTGATCTCTGAGAGACAAATGTTCCTGCATCCGTGTTGTAATCAGTTTAAAGAATCAATGTGTTTCACCAAAATCTCAAGCAAAGGAACCAAAACCAAGCAGGAACAACAAAGAAGAGTAGAGTGAGAAAGAGGAGGAGGAGAAAGTAGGGGAGGTTGGAGAAGGAGGAGGATGATGAAGAGGAGGAAGGAGGAGGAGCACATTTCATCCACCACAGCTGAAATCATGGTCTCTCCTTCTGACAGTGGCCACAGCAGCAGCATCAGCAGCGGGTGGGTATCCAGCTGAAGCTGCTGCTGCTGCTGCTCAGGTGTCTGGAGCAGCAGCTGCTGCTTCACAGCGTCCAGCAGCTACAGAGTTTCAGAGGAGTCGTGACGCTGTGACCTCAATCTCTGCTGCTGCTGCCAGTGCAGCTGCACGGGGCTGAGAGCACACAAGTACACACACACACACACACTTCATCAGCATCAAAGAGGAGCTGGACTATGGTGGTGAACGCGCGCGCGCACGCGCACGCACACGCACACACACACAGGCGCGCGCGCGAGAGCTGGCCCGGAGCAGCAGGTGCAGCTCCAGCCACTCGGCTCGGGAGCCTCGTGCAGCACCGTTGACGGAGCGCGCGGAGTCCCGGAGCGAGACGCGCCTGTTGCTCATGCGCTCGCGCACCGAACGGATTCACACAGTCGCTGAAGAGAAGTGTTCATGTGAGGGGAAAGAAAGATCGAAAAAGCGAAGGGAACGCGCGCGCGCGTGTAGGAAAATCTATTGCTCCTAATGAGGAATAAAGAAGGAGGTGGAGATGGTATGATGTGGGCACGCGGCTCCTACCTCTGCCTCTGACGGAGACGCAGCAGCAGCAGCCCAGCAGCAGGACTCCCGGCAGCCACCGGCAGCGACCCTCCGCCTGCCCGGACATGGTGCAGCTGTCCGCGGTCACAGCCTGGCGCTCCGCGGCGGCGGCGCCTCCTGCTGCTGCTGCTCCTCCTCCTCGTCGTCGTCTCCGCTGCCGACCGGAAGACCCCACACCCGCGTGGCGCAACGTGCGACTCGTGTGCTGGACTGTGCAGCGCGTGCAGGAGGAGGGAGCATCTTCAGCTCGCCGCGGCCGCGCGTGTGTGCGCGCGCAGCAGCAGCTGTGTGCGCTCCGAGTTGACTTTGTCCGCCCAACATCGCCATCATCATCATCCTCATTATCATCACCACCATCATCGTCTTCATCATCCTCATTATCATCACCATCATCCTCATCTTCATCATCCCCACCATCATCATCACAATCTTCATCATCCCCATCACCACCATCATCTTCATCGTCCTCCAGCCTGCCTTGCCAGCCAATGGGAGGACATCACTCTGCTGTTTGCATCTCGGGGAAGCGTTGCCACGTTTACGTTTCACTGCACATCCTATGAACACGTGACAAATAAAGTTCTTGAATGTTGAATCTCAATGACAGATGCAACAGTGACAGCCGACGAGTCGACCACCTGCTGCTGCGCTGCGGTGTCAGTCGGTGTTTGTCGCCTCTTGTTGGTGTGTGTAGCGACAACATACACAGCCTCTTCTTCCTCCTCTGTTGTCGACAGCCGAGCGGAGCTAACAAGTGGCCCTCGTCTTCTTCACAGTAGCAGCACATCAGGACTAGACAGTGTGTGTGTGTGTGTGTGTGTGTGTGTGTGTGTGTGTGTGAGTGAGTGACAGTGTGTTCAGAAAAAGACTGAGTTTAACTTAACACTGGGTGGCCTGGTGGAGCGAGCAGATGCTGCAGCCAGACGACTTCGACAGTCACAGCTTGTTTTTTTTGTTGTTGTTTTTTTTTTTTGAAGACCAGAAGTGAAAAATCTGCAATCGATACATTTGCTCTGAATCACCTTTCGGTTGACAGTCATCCTGTGAGCCGCTTGGAGCTTTGAGGGCTCCATGGAATTTTTTGGGCTGCAATACCTTGAGTGGCCACTGGAGAAAGTTTGGTGCGCCACCTTATTGCCAAGTCCAGTATCCAGTTCTTATAATACATGCATGGTGAGACGTCTGCAGATCCGGCTGATGCTAACTTGGCTAATAACGTCGCTCGCTTGTTGATTCCCACCAGCTGATATTATCATACAGTTTTTTGCATCTGTAAGCACCAGTCGAGTTTTCACATTTCCGATTTATTGGTCAACTTTGGGATTCGGCCGCCGTCTTTATCTCAACGTTTGTTGTAAGTTGTGGTTTAGTTAGGAGGGTTTTTTTCTTTTCTTTCCAGCATCCATGAGTGCCGGCTGCGGTTTGAAGGTCGAGCACTGAAACGAGAAAATAAGAGAACAGGAAATTAAAAAAACTTCAAAATTAGTTTTTTTTTCACACAAAAAAACCTAAAAAAAAAGAGACGCAAAAGGCTGAAATCAGGAGGTGCTGAGCAGAGGGAAAGATTTGAAAAATAAAACAGGAGAGACAAGGCTGCATGAGAGACAGCGCTTCAATAAAAACTCCCTCTGGCGCAAACAAAGGGCTAACCAGGCTGCCTGCAGTGCCAGTTTGAGGGAAACTCCTGGGATATTTGTTCGTGTGAGAATATTTCATGGAGAAAATAAGAACCTCAGGCACCACAAACAGAGTTCCAAGTTCCATCTGCATGTTAACAAGCTGATAATAAACTGTTTCATAAGGAGTCTCTCGTCCAGACGGCCGCTGCTGCTGCTGCTGCTTCCAGCAGAGGTGGCGGAGCTCCGTAGCAGGGACAATAAAAAAAAATAATTAGGCCGCAATAAAACACAGTAAGCGGAGCAGCATCGGGGGAGCCGTTGTCCTGGTGAAATAAATACGATACGCTGAGGTGATAGCAGGCTGCTTTAATGCAATCAGTAAAGTGACACGCCGGCGAGACGCTGCAGCTGCTGGCGGGATGCCAGGAGTCTCGGCTGCTCTCTCCCGAATTCCACTACAAATCAGCCAGGAAAGAAGTTCGGCCAGTTCAGGTTGCTCCATCAGAAGTCCTCCAGTGTGCGGCCCTGTCCAAGGTCCTGAACATGATGCAGCCCGTGTTTGTGGCGCTGTCCATGGTGCTGAACGCGGTGCTGACTGTTTGTGGTGCTGTCCATGGTGCTGAACACCGTAGCGTCTATGTCCGTCTCGCTGTCAATGGTACTGAACATGGTGTTGTCTATACTTGTGGCGCTGTCCATGGTGTTGTCCATGTCTGGTGCTTTCCATGATGACAATCATGGGAGTGCGTCTGTCTGTGGTGCTGTCCATAGTGCTGAACATGTTGCACCACATTTCCCTGTTGCTGTCTGCGGTGCTCAAGCTGTAAGTTTAAATTGACTGATTGGCTGCTGAATCTCCCCTCAGATCTCAGATCTCATCCTGAACTCCAGGAAACAAAAAAAGAAAGAAATGTTAACGTTCATTTTTCTGTCTTTGCATCCAGAAAAATTACATCTTACTCTGCAGAAAGGGTCAAAAAAAAGTCTCACAACATGATGTATTCTGTTTATGATGTGAATCCCTGTGTTGATGCTGTTGATGGACCTTCTGGTTATTCGCGACGCCTACACGCAGTCTGAAGTTTTGTATACAATATTTCATGCATATTTACGCTGCGACGTTTTGGAGCCTCAGTGATGCTCCAGACGTCACCGCGATCCGTCACAGCAATCTGTCATGCTGAACAACTAGCTTGGTGTCCTCAGCGTGGGAACGCGACGCGGCCGCCTCAAATCAGTCACGCTCAGACAAAAAACAAAACAAAACACAAACTACGAAGGCAGGGTGCTGTGATTGATGTCTCAACTTTCTGCCTTCAAATCCAGCAAAATTGTTCAATGCGAGCCAAAAGGCCCTCCGGATGACTATGTCGCTCGCCACATGTTCAATGGCCGGGTGAAAATCTGTTGTGGTGACGTTGTCGTGTTTCTGTCGAGGGTTTCTGTGATTGTGTTGCTGCTGTTGCTGTTGTTGAGCAGGTGTCAAGTGTGCGGGGTCCTGGTGAAAAGCTCTCGGTGACTACATGGCTCCGTGACCAGGTGGCTTCACGCCGTGTAGAATCACCAAGTGCTGCAGCCCCTTCTCACTTCAGAGAGAAGTGTGTGTGTGTGTGTGCGTGTGTGCGTGTCTGTGCGAGCGTTTCTCTCTTTGTCTTCAATCTGCCCACTGCTGTGTTTTCAGCACAAAGCTTTGCAACCGTCAGTGCTAATCGTTCAACGTCAAACCCTCAGCGGTGGACAGATGATGAAACAGCAAAGCTCGGTGGGCGGGGCCACAAAGAGCACCAGCTGCCTGATTGGTTAGGCAAACTGGCTGAATGTGATTTCCCCACAGTGTGCACCTCCTGTCTGGCTGCAGGTCGTGTTCGCTGCCATAGCCCAGCCGTGAAGCCGTTAGCGTACATCAGCAGGACTGACAGCGAACTGAGAGAATTTTGTCGTGATGAAGTGAAAGTCACGCTGACAGAGAAGAAGAAGAGGAGGAAGAGGAGGAGGATCTTCTCACCGACACCTGAAGAAAGTCGCGGCGTCGCATCAACAAGTTGACGCTGTTTTTTCTTCCCCCTGTGCAGAGCAGCTGCAGTGCAAATAAAAGCGTTCGCACAGACGTCTCGCACCGTGAGCTGAGTCATGTCTTCCAGTTTGATGGCCCCCCTTTCTGGATTCCACACCGGCACTTGCGACAGCAGCGGCGGCAGCAGGATTAGCCGTATTTATCCGACCAGATGTTTGTACGGAAGCCAGTAGTCGCTGGCGACAGCACTCCAAGTCCAGCCACGGCAGCAGGGAGACAAAAAGCCGGCCAGTCTTTGGTGGGATTATCATCAAGAGACAAACAGCAGGAAAGGAAAAGGTGGCAGCGGTGGCTTCATCTCTCCTGTGGAGGCTTTGTACACCTGCTAATTTGTTGATATAAAAACGACGTCACCTGGCGAGTAATTACAGGCCTTCAGTCAGACTCGCCGCTGGTTTAACACCTCCGCTGGGACTGCCAGTCAGATTGTATTTAAATTCTATTAGCCCACATCGAGTATCAGGCCGCAAACAAATTGTTTTTCGTGCGACAGGGAGACACACACACACACACACACAAACACAACGACTAAATAAATAATTACACACCTGAATGCAGCAGCCAGCTGAGGGTTTGGCTTCAGTCCAACTCAGTTCCACAACCACCAGCCAGAGGCAGGCGAAGACAGGCGGGCGGGCTGGTCCTGGTAGACCCGGGGCCAGCTGGTCCTGGTAGACCAGGTCACATGATGTCCTGCAGGAAGCTCAGAACACTTTTCCTTCTTCCTCTTTGGTCCTCCTCTTCGTCCAGTGAGACAGACATCACTTTTTTTTTCTTTGTGCTTTCATTTTTTTGGGAATATTTTCAAATGGGGGAGGCGGCCTTCCAGGAGGCCCCGCCCTCTCAGCTGGTTTTGGTGGTGATGATGCTGGATGGGGTGTGGGGGGGATTTCAATTATTTATTCGCAAAAAGATAAAAATTGGTCAAAACTTGACTAAGCTTCTTTGCAGACACACACACACACACGGCCGTTCGTCCGTCCTTCAGCGGCTGTGCAGAAGCCATGCTGAAGTGAATCGTTTCCATGGTGACGTTCATTTGAAAAAAAAAAAAACCTTCAAAATGAGTGTTTTTTTTTTGTGTGACTTTGAGAAAATACTTCCAGCGCATCACAACGTTACCGTTCCCAGAGAAAAGGTCGGCCGTGACAGAGTTTGGAGAAGGAGGAACACAGGAAGTAAAAAGATCAAAGAAGAAACAGTTACAGACGGCAACGAGATTTGAGGTCAGAGGTCAAGAGTGCAGCCTGGTGTTTGCAGCCAGCTACCAGCATCGAGGCAGCAAGACCATTCCGTGTTTGTTTGTTTTTCCTCAGAGTGTTTGGAGCAGCTTCAGTGGCCGCCGCCCGAGGATCAGCTGATTACTAAGCCACTTCCTGTTGTCCAGACGCCTCCAGCAGCATCGTTTCACTTCCACGCTCTGACGCCGCAAATCAATTTCCACCTCGCTGCCTTTTTCTTTCACATGTCTGATTAAAAGAGAGAAAATATGACAATAATATTGTGGGCCGCGTCAACGGAGGGGAGGAATGTCTGATGTCCACGCAGGTGTCAGGTGGTCACTAGGTGGCGCCGAGAGGAAAGTTGTGCAGTCTGTATTTTTCTTTTTTTAAAGATGACTGAATCCCATCGGGGGGGGGGCAAACAGGGACAGCGACTGCAGGAAACCACTTTAATAAGCAGCCAATCAGCTGGCAGAGCCACAACAACCTCGACACAGAGAGAAAGCAATTACCCAGCAGCCCCGGCGGACACAGTGTGGCCTGGACGCCTCACGGGGTGCAAACCATTTAGTTTTACTCGGAATGCATCGCTGCTCAATTTTCACGGAATCTGCATCAGGAAATCACCCGGGACATTTTTTCCTCCAATCAGCAGCTGCTCAGCTGCAACCACTTCCTGTCAGGGAAGAAGCTGTCAGGACCAGGTGCTGAACCAGTAGTTCATGCACCAGTCAGGGTTCCTGATGGTTCCTGATGACTCTCATGAGCCCAAATGAAGTGACAGTCGCTCCTCCGTCCCCACCTGTTTTATTTTCCCAGGAGCCACTGCAGCGACGGCAGAGCAGGAAGGAGGGTGGAGACAGGAAGACTCCGCCTCCAGCTCCGCCCCCTAATGGGAGCTCTTCAGTATCGGCGGCTGTAGATCTCACTCTAATTAAACAAACTCAAGAAAAACAGGCTCGAGTTACGGCCCCTTATCGCAGGTAATCGAGTGGACCAATAGGGCGGCTCGAAACTCATTAGGGGAGGGGTTTTAATGAGCAACCTCACAGATGACAAATCGCAAAGCACCACCTCACCTCCTCCTGATAACACAGCTGTTTGTGAAGTTAGCCTGTGGCTAATCCAGCTGATCAGAGCCCGACCGGAACCAATCAGGACCAGGTCACCGTGACAGGAAACAGGAAGTGGCTGCGTTTGTTTAGGATTACTTTCAGGCTAAGCTGCACGGTCAGGTATAAAATATATATTATATAGATATTATGACCAACCACAGCGAGGCAGCGCTCGGCAAAGACCCGCCCCTTCCTGCTTCCTGTCCCACTGTGAAGGCAAAGGGGGCGGAGTCAATAACAGACGACAGAGCAGCAAACTGGAGGACTTCCTGTTCTGTGGCTGCAGACTTCCTGTGTCCTCAGGCTCTCTGCACACTCTGCTTGTGTCTCACTCTGAAGGGTAAAAACCTGGAGAACATCTCACCTCCATCTCCACCAGCAGCAGCAGCAGCAGCAGCAGCAACATCCTCACCTTCACATCACTGCTGAGTATTTATGATGTGCAACATATAAAATTCATGATCCTTTCACTGCTGTCCTTGACCTGCTGTTGGCTATGAGGAGAAGGAAGAAGAAGAGAAGGAGGAGGAGGAGGAGGCAGTTTGTCTTGCAGATCTCAGGCTGCTCTTGTGAACACGGCAGCTTGTGAATAATGAATGTTTGGACCTCTCCTCCTGTCTGGACCCAGATCATCATCATGATCATCATCGCCTTCGTCATCATCATCATCATCACTTTCATCATCATCATCACCTTCATCATCATCATCACTTTCATCATCATCATCATCATCACCTTCATCATCATCATCATCATCCCCTTCATCATCATCATCATCATCATCATCGTCATCACCTTCATCATCATCATCATCATCATCACCTTCATCATCATCACCATCATCATCACCATCATCATCATCATCATCATCGTCATCACTTTCATCATCATCACCTTCATCATCCTCATCACCATCATCATCCTCATCACCTTCATCATCCTCATCACCTTCATCATCAGGGATGTTTAGCAGCAGACTGTCAAGTTTCTAGTTTGATGCTGCTTCAAAATCAATTTCAGGCAACGAGGGTCAGAGCCGCCTTCCTGCTGCCTGACAATGCGATTTCCTGCCACTGCCTGCCATCAGCCCCCCTCTGCCCCCCCTCCCCACCCCCCACCCCCCTAATTACAAACCCCTTGTGAAGAATCGCACCCAAATTAATGGAGCTGCTCTTCAGCGGAGCGGCGCCGCTTTAATTCCACACTCATCAAGGTGCAAAGCCTCCGTCTGTCTGTCTGTCTGTCTGTCTGTCCCAGCTGGGGGGGGGGGGTAAATCAGGACGCTTTTACTTGAAACAATGGCTCAATTTAAGAGGTGAGAGCCAGTAATGAAGAAATAAAGAAACAGTAAAAACAAGAAGTCGGTTTCCATCTCTGGAATTTCTAGAGCAAAACAGGAAAAAAACAGAATATTTCCATATTATGAAGCGTTGGATTTACAGCAAAATGATGAACAAATGATGATGAATGACAAAGCAGGATGCTGAAGAAGTATTTAAAGTAGCTTAGCTTAGCTTGTGCAGCGTGTTACGACTTGAAGCCCAGCTGGTTGGCTCTGTGCTGTGTTCAGGCGGGAGGGGGGGGGAGTGGTGACTCATGACGCCGTGCAGCAGCAGGGAGCGCTATTGCTCAAAGTGCGGCGGTAACAGCGTGCGTCCGCGCCGCTGCCGTCGACAGCCGTCACCCTGATGGATGGACGCAGCGCCGCGTCTTTACAGGGAAACGGCTTTGACGTTGTCAGGTGAGAAATGTTGGCTTGTTACCTTGAAACACGCCTACGACCCATCGCAGCGACTCAGCCAAGAGAGTCAGACGAGTCATTTCCACAAGATTCTCAATAGATTAGACTCATTTGCACCTTTAGATGGAAAAAGAAAAAAGAACCGACGTCTCAGCGGAGTGCTATGACACCTTCCTTCCACCTTCCATCAATTTTGCACAAGTTTTCACCATCAGCAGCGACAAGAAAAGGCAATAAGGACCTCCTCCTCTGCCTGGACCGCCTCACCTGAGGGCCACCAGCTGCCCATGGAGCTCAGTGTGTGTTATTGCACCTCGACCAATAGCCTGACACCTCTCACACCTGACCCACCACCACCACCATCACCCCAACTCCAGGGGGAGGGCTTCACACTGGTTGAGTTCAGCGCTCTTCTCCAGAACCTGCGGCTTCAGTGAAGGTCAAAGGATGCGAGATTTGTCCTTTGGAATTCCCAGTAAAATTCAAAGTAAAGACAGGAACCAGTTGAGCAGGTTCCTCTCTGTCGCCACCAGGAACCATCTGAGGGAAAAACTCTGAAGGTCTGAGGTGTAGTGAGGTGAAGTGTTTTAGTGTCGCTGCTGAGAAGTTGTATTTGAGTCGTTGGTGAAACCAAATCCAAGCAGATGAGCTCTCAACCAATCAGATGTCCGGTCTCTAATTATTGTCAATATGAAAAAATATGAATCAAGTGTTGATATTAAAAAAAACTTGCAAAAACAGTTTGAAAGTATACTTTTTTTCTCTCAGGAACTCCAATGCTAACACGCTAAGTCGTGGGCGGATGACTCACCAGCCAGCAGGAAGTTGTTCCAAGCGCCTGCTTCGCTAAAAGCCTCTTCGGTCTCTGTCAGTTGCTCTGAGCTGCACAGAATAAAATCACACCCCAAGAACGTTTTGATTTGTTTTTTCGTAGAGCACTGCAGAACCTTCAGAGCAAAGCGATGTTTCGGTCGGCTATTTTATTTCAGTGAGGAAAGAAGGAAGGAATTCCTCCTCAAATTGAATATTGGGATGAATCAAAACAGACTTCTTCTTCTTCTTCTTCGTGCGGGGGAGGGGCCTCAGCACCAGGTTGAACCATTTTAATCAAGTTGTTTGTGAGCTCGAGCTTCTCCATCCAGCAGCTTAATTAAAGTTCAGCTCATTTAAAGCAGCTAATTAGATCTTGGAAGGTGGCGCCGATAAGAAACAACATCATCCGCATAGTTGACTCACGAAACAAGGAGTCACACCGATGATTACACACCTCGTGGTGAACTGACGTCACCATAATGTTTCAGTTTAAGGAGCAAAACACACACACACACACACACACACACACACACACACACACACACAGGAACAACAGGAAGTGACGGCTGCTGCAGCTACAACACGACCCAACGTCCCAACGTCCACAACGACTGTGAGTTCACTTCCTCCTCCCAGTGCGGAGGAGGCAGTTTTCTCACGGCTCGCCGTGGGTAGAGAACTGTGACCTTTGACCTATGCGGTCAGGAAGGCAGGAAGCCTTTGTGCCTCGTCGCTCTGAGTCACCGTGTCTGCAGAAGCGAAAGCAGGAAATGCACTTAAAGTATCATCCGTCAGGGCGCATTAGCATCAGCAGCAGGGCCACGCTCTCCCCTTTCATGCTGCAAGAGGCGAGAAGCGGCGGCGGCGGCGGCACTAATTGAGGGCTGGAGGACGGCGGAGCGAGACACTCGATCCACCTACGGCTCCCCGGCGAGGCGTTCGGGGGGCCGGAGGAGCAGCAGAGTTACTTCCGCAGGTGAGTGAAACATTTCCAAGGGGCGGAGCCTCGTTTTTTTCACGCCAACGGCTGGTCAAGCAGGTGGGCGGGGCTCAAGCTGGGCTGCTGGTGAACCCAGGTCCCGGCTGACTGACAGAGAGCATCATGGGAGAAACTCTGCAGGGAGATTAATGCGACGCCTCTGCAGGAGTGGGAGGAGCGACCTGGAAGTGTTCCAGGGAAGTGGACCGACCTTCACAGTCCAGCGGCGGGAATGACGGATGGGAGCCGCCGCAGCCACTCCCACAATCCTCTCCCCTCCGAGGGAAGCAGGAAGAGGAAGAGGAGGCCGACCAATCAGGCGTCCATATTCAAGATCCCCACGACAGGAAGGAAGACGTTTGAGTCGTTGAACTCCATTTTGACAGAGAGCTGAAGATGTTTGAAGCCACGGCGACGGTGAAAGCGGCAGCTTCCTTTTGTTTCCCACAATGCACCTGGACAGCCGAGGCTGTTCAAGGGGAGATCATGGAGGAGAAGAACGTGAGAGTGAAGCCCCTCCCATTCTACCAAGACTTGGCTGATTTCCTTGTAGATGTTCTCTACCGGCTCCAGGCCCTTCACCTCCTCCCCCTCATCTTCCTCCACCTCCTCAGGAGTGGAACTGATCCAGACTGCAGATGAAGCTCAGTCTGGGGACGACTGGATGAGAACTGATGAGAACTGATGAGGGATGATGGGGAAGCAGGCCGTTCGTATTAGCGCCATCTGCCTCCAATGCGTGCAAATGTTCAGGCCCGGTTTCCTCTTCAGCAGCAGCAGCAGCAGCCAGAGACATGTGACACCGTGGATGATGTGTTGGGAATGAGCGGCACTCCAGGTGAGAGACGTCGGGAAATGTCTTCTCCCCGGGAAGGAAAAAAACATATAAAAAATAATTTTGCACTCGTCTGATATTAAAGCCAGAGTGAGAGCGGCGGCAGAGGGAAGAGGAGGAGGAGCAAGAGGAGGAGCAGGGAGGAAGCAGGAGGGAGGAGGTGGAGAGTGTTGGCAAACTGAGGCGAGAAACATAACAGACGAAGGAGCAGAAAGCAATTGAGACAGATCCACAGCCAGGTCTGGGGTCTGATTGGTTCTGCTTTGTCACATCTGCTTTCACTTTTCAACACCCCGCCGCCTTTTCCCAAACATGGAATTAACCCCTATTGTGTGTCTGTGTTGTGTGGTGTTGTTGTGTCGTGTCATGTGGTGTTGGACGGCCCGACTTCCTGACACAACCAGCCTCAACGTCTCCTTTTACTGAGTTTCTCAGTCAGCGCAGCGCCACCTGCAAGAGCTTTGTCCCAGTTTGTGCCGACTTGTTGTTCCTGTGATTTCAGCCGCCGCGTTTCGCTGTCGTGCAAAAGGAACCGCAAAGGTGAAAAAAAGTCATTTTCATTGGGAGCTCAGCAGCGGTGCTGGTGGCGTCAGCTGGCTAAGCTGCACCAATATCACACCTAGTGGCACCCGGTGGTCATGAAAAGCCAGCAAACTGAGGAAGACCTGTTGAAAACACGCCTGTGCTTGGTCCAGGTTGCCTGTCAGTGAGTCTGATCAATCAATCTGATTCACATTGATTCACATTGATTGGGCCTTGCATCACTATTTTTTTATTACTAACTTTTTTGCCAGTGCGCGTTGCTGTCTATCATCTTTATGAAAAATCCAGCCGGCCTGGAGGCGGCGCCGGGATAACTGGCGGACAGGAGGTGGGTGTGCGGGACCTCCAGCGTTAGCTCCACCCACCTCCTCAGCTGCCAAGGTGACCCACCGCGTCGCTGCAGATTATCTCATCTTCCCGTCGGTGCCCTGCAGCACCCGGGGCTCTACAACACGGCGACGGAGCGAAGGTGCTGCTGGTGTGAGTGACTCACTAAACTACACCGCTGACACAAACACTGTGTTGATTTGTTTTCTCTGCTCGTGAATAATTCAGAGGCAGAAAAAAACATTTTCCACCCGTTTTCCTTTTAACTCAATCGGCCGATTCGCCGGCCTGCTTTGCCTCGTCTGTCTTTATCTGCAGAAATGAAAAAGAGAAAGACAGAGAGAAGAGCAGACGAGAGCCACAGCCGAGGTGGAATTCTCCGAGGCCGGAGTCGCTAAATGGGATTTTCTTTCCCGTGATTTCCATAATCCGGCCGGCGCCGCCCGCTTCTTAATTCCCTCTGCCGCCTCCTGCAGCGCTCATCAACCTGCTGCACGGCTCCTATTAAATCACCGGCTCGTTAACCCAATCAGCACCGGCCGACGCCGCCTCCCGTCCCCCGGAGGGCGCCGCGCTGCACCGACGTATGCTAATGCCGCCGTCACACATCCATCAGTGGAGAACGGCGGCGGCGGCACATGCACGCCTTCCGCACCGGAAAACTAATCTGAGTTTTATTGGCCTGCCAGGAGGAATTTAGCCGCAGCTATTAGATTAGCCGTCCTGGCAGGCCAGCAGTGAGGACGACTAATGTTCTCCGTCAGCGAGCGACTGGGTAATGAAGTGAGGGAGAGTCCAGAGGAAGTCTGGAGGCTGCGGAGGAACCTGCTGCTGGTTAACACGCAGCTGCAGCCACGAGGTCGGCAGCATCGCAGCCAGGGTGACACATAGCGAATATCAAGTGCTCAGTCTGGAGGCCCCGCCCCCTGCAGCCATCCAATCAGGGATCCAATCAGCTGAAACCCAGCAGCACGTGACAAGCATCAAGTGGTTACTTTTAAAAGTTATTTTTATCTTAAAAAATGACGGCTGCTGGCCCAGAGGGAAGAAGCAGTTGTGTATTTCCAGCGGTTGTGTATTTTCAGCCAGTTGTGTACTTTCAGCAGTTGTGTATTTTCAGCTGGCTCAGTGTTGTGCCGTCCTGCTCAGGGTGACTTTGACTGTCGACTCTACCGCCGCCGTCCCATCAGGTCCTCCTTCACAAAGCCAGGGGGCCATTAGTGTGTGTGGAGCCCAGCTGGTGGCAGCGGCAGCTGAGGGATGGCTGCAGGGCCCCGCCCATCCATCACTGTTTGACCCCGCCCACCCCACACCCACCAGCCATCGTCTGACATGTGGCCAGTCTCCCCCTTCCCTCCCCCGCCTTCCCAGGGAGCCGTCCAGGTGAGATCCGGCCAGGACAGGAAGTGGCGTGGAGGAGATTTATGTCCTGCACTTCCTGTTGCGTCGCCAGCGCTGAGCCGGTGGATCTCCAGCCAGGTTACAGTACAAGTGTAAACACGGCAACGCCGCTTTTATCATCGGCGTGTTGAAGCGTCGCATCGCAGGTAGACGGGGGAGGGGATGAGGAGGGGGCGGGCACGGTGGCCTGAGGAGGAGGGGGAGGAGCCACACCTGAGGTTGACGCCAGTCGTGGGTGCAGGACGTCGCAGACGTGAAGGATGAGAACAAGCTGGTGGGGAAATGTGGGCGGGGCAACCAAGAGACTTCTTGAAAGGTGATTGGACAAATCTTCTGTCTTCTCACATGTGAATCAGAACCAATCAGACTCCACCTCATTGATTCTGACTCCTCCCACTTGATTGTATCTGACCCCTTCCTCTTCATTGTCTGACTCCTCCCACCTCATTGATTCTGACTCCTCCCACTTGATTGTATCTGACTCCTCCTACCTCATTGATTCTGACTCCTCCCATTAGATTGTATCTGACTCCTCCCACTAGATTGTATCTGTCTCCTCCCACCTCATTGATTTTTGACTCCTCCCTCTTCATTGTCTGACTCCTCCCCCCTGGTTTCGACTCCTCCTCCAGGTCAGCTGATGAACATGTGACAGTTCAGACCTCAGTTGTATCATGCAGCTCTACTTCAGTGACGCTCAGTTCATTCCTGCCGTTACCAGAGTGAATTTCTGCGCGTCGTCACCGAGCGTCGTCGCCATGGAAACACGCAGCCTCTTCATGTTTACACGGTGGCCAACAAGCGTGACCGTGTGATCTCGCCGCTCGCCGACTGAAGGGACGTCAAGTTAATGAGCTTATGCGGCTTTTAGTCCGAGAGCTGCGATATATTCAGAAATTTAAAAAGCTGTTGTTTTTCCTTTGTTTCCTCTGCGCCGGTTGCCGAGATCATTTACACGTTTAATTTCTAATTTGACACTGTGTTGAATCAAAGAGAAAGTTTTATTTTTCAGATTCACTTCCTCAACTTTTCTGACCTTCGTCCAGGTTGTTTGCTTCTTCCCTGCTGGCGGCAGAATAAACAAACTCTCCAAAGCCGAGGGCGTTTTGGTGTGTGTGTGTGTGTGTTTTAGTTGGGGGATCCGGCGCAATTTAACAAGTGTCACATTGTCACTTTTTGAACACACAAACCACTTCAACCTGTTTGAAGACTGAAGTGGATGATGTGTGTGTGTGTGTTTTAACAGACACACTTCTAGGTGCAGGGGCAGTTGTCGTGCATAAGGATTTTGCCGCATTTCCAGTTCTTGACGTCACTGAACACAACACGACACGTCCAGGAAAACAACAACCACAGCAACAACACAAACACTGGAGAAGTGAAGAAGAAGAACAAGAAGTGGCTGCGTTTCCACGACTGTCAACTTTCAAAAATTCAACAGAGTACAATTGCAATTTGCAGGTGTTTCCATTGAACGGTGTGAAGCACATTAGCCGTAATTCTCATAAAATCTTGCGGGATGAGATTTGACCAGAATTACGTTTGCTGTTGTTTGCTGCCATGTTGTCTGCTGTCCAGGATGCTGGTTCTATTTTTCTCTTTGATGACTTGGAAGCAATATTCCGTCTCCTCCTCCGTCCAATCATAACGCGCCATCGTCACTGGTCAGTCAACTGGTCACGTGACCCCGTACGTCACGTCAACTGACGTGTCAATGTGAACAAAGTGTTTCCATGACACTGGTGTGACATTCCTCTATATGGATCCGTGTGAGAAACCACCTGATGAGAGTCAGAACCTTTGAGTCATATTTGAGAGGTTTTTCCAAGTGCAGCTGCTTCCAACACCAGGTTTTATTATGGCCATGTTTAGGTTTCCAGGGGTGATGGAAACGCAGCTAATCATTGTGTAACGGCTGAAGGCTGCTGCCAGTTGCTTCTGCACGGTTAGAGTTTCCATCCAGGTTGCTCTGTCTGCTGTGTGGAAGCTCTTGTGTGCAGATAGCGTTACTGTCCGTCAGAGGCGGCAGCGCACAGGTCGTGTTTGTCTTAGAAATTAAAATATACAAACAAATTTACGCAAGAGATTAGAGTGGCAGTGGAGTCCAAATCCCAACAAATCCTCAAAACACACACACACAGCAGCCAGCTAGCTTATTAACATGCAACCCCCCACCCCTCCTATACGTTTCTCTGATTACATTTAAGATCCACAATATTGGATTTTCTGGCCTAATAATCGCAATCCAATACTTTACAATGTCGATGACAAACACGCTAATATTGATCTTTTTCCCCCTCTGGGCAAGTTGGCACCATTAAAGCTCCACTGCAGTGGACCTAATGTACAGTGCAACACCTACACACAGTCATGCTGCATGAGCCCTCTGGCCCAGTCAGGAGTACAAGGCAACACTTTCAGAGTTATATGCTAGTTACAGTTCATATAGTTTCTCTAGTATATTATTTATGAATTATACATTCCTGTGACTAACAAGCATCGTGTCCATCATAGGAGCTGCAGCAGGATCACGTCACACAGGTTTTTATTCACCTTGACCTCATCCAATCCTAGTCAGTATTAATAACGAGGATTCATATTTCAAAGCTGGTGCTGCAAATTTCATCTCTTATGGTGTGAGCGCACACGCACACGCACACGCACACACACACACACACACACACACACGCACAAATTGCCATGTTGCATTACAGCGCTCGCTGTGACAGGAAGTGTTGCTCAGCCTGTCAGCAGCAACATCCAAAGACTTCCTGTCACTCGTCTGACCTCCGACCCCAGAGTGGCTCTCCACTCGCTTCCAAGTTGAATCACACATGTTCAGGTTTGTAGAAGAAGAAGAAGAAGAAGAAGGCCATTTTTCAGCTGCCTTGTTATCCTGTCGGCCGGCGCGTCGTTAGCGCTCGCTCACCGGCAGGGAAACGGGGAAGCGGCAACAATGAACATGACAAAATGTGAAATTCCCGCCGCCGCTCTCAAGGTTCTCAGCCCCCCTCCTCCCTCACCTCCCCCATCGCCACTGGGAGGTGGAGGAGATGGATGGATGCTGCGCCTGCTTCCCCACGCACACGGTGATTTATCCACTTCCTGATGTTAGAGTCCCGGCGCCTCGCCGCCGAGTCGGCCCGGCTGGATGGATGAGCTCGGCCTCTGGTTGTGAGGAGCGCCGCGGCGTGCGGGTTCGCCTGTCAGGCTGAGGCGTTCACACCCTCCATCACGGCGGCAACCAACCTCGCCACCGCCGCCACGCGGAGGAGAATCATCTCCAAGTCTAATGACTCGCACATCACCGAGACAATCGCAGGGACACCGTTCCCGTTTGATACTGGATATTTTATTGGGGAGATATTGGCAGATATTGGGGAGAAAACTTCCCAATATTTTGGGAAGTTTTGGCTAAAACTGTCTCTCATCTGCAAAAAACACTGGACAGCTCATCCTGTTTTTTTCTCCAACAAAAAAGAAGAAGAGCCATGACAAAACTTTGCGGAACACCAGAACCAATGACCTCAGATCCGACTGGACCAATCACAGATGTGATATTCATCCAGTTAATCAATTCATAATTAATATTTGGAATCTGACGTTGCACTGTGATCAAGCTGAAAAAGAAGCCACCACATTTTAAACTGCTTGTTTCTCTCACGGTTCTCAGAGTAGAAGAACCCACCAGCACCTCCACCCCCACCATGTCTACAGTCACCTCTCCGCCTCCTCCAGAACGAGCCTATCAACTGTCTTCACAGCTTCGCCTCCTTGCAGCTCGTTAGCGGAGTGCGCCGCCGCAGCTCCGCATCAATCACGGCCGCAGACGTTTCGCCGTTGTCGGCTTTTAAGTGGAGAGCTGCAGCCGTCGGCGATGTGCAGAGTAAAAGTGGAAACGTGATGATGGGTTGCATCGCCGCCTCTGCGGTTTCTAATGAGGCAGCCGCAGCAGTGGCGGCAGCGCTAAGTGCTCTTGTTTTGAAGTCATCAGCAGCGGATGATTGAAGCGCCGCTCTGAGTCCTCAGGGAGGAGGAGGAGGAGGAAGAGGAGAGTCCATGATTCCTCGAGGAGACCTGTTGATATCATGGTGATGGAATCCATGTCAGAGGTCAGAGGCCAAGCTGTAGGTGTGTTTTCAGAGGAAGTGGGTGATCATCATGGGGCCCCCTGAGGCAGACACTTCCTCCAAACCAGAGAGAAAATATCAGCGGCAAATAATTCAGGACTGTTTATTGGTGCCCACAGGGGGCGTTGTCTCGGCCAAAGTGGCAATAAAACACAAAACACTGTGCAGTTCAACACAATAACAGGCCCAGCCGGAGCCGCCACGCTACAAAACCTCTATCTGAAGAACTCGCAAATATTAATATCCTCATAAATCATAAAACATTTTCCAAAGCCGGCACAAAGATTCCTCATTTTAAAATCAACACAAAAATGCTTTACTTGTTCGTTCTCGACACTAATTTCTCGAAAGCAACAAATCCAGCCACCTGTTGCTGTTGTGAGAGAAAAAAAACGCAGCAAAGTGAGGGGAAAAAAAAACACGCCATCGTGTCGCCAACGAGCACCGCGATCCGTCAGCGGCGTCGCTGCTAAACGCTGCAGCTGATGACCTGGTTATTTATTGGACAGGAGTCCTAGAAGCTCTTATTGAACATCTCCATCAGCCGTCCGAGATGTCCTCCTGAATCCAAGTTTAGCGTCAGCGGCAGGAGAGTCTGCACAGCGGACGGCTCATCGTGAATCCCACCCGGTCAAATATAATCACATTACTAAGCAAGAGAGAGGCCGGTGATACCTGGTCGCCAGCAGGTATGAAAATACAAGAGCATCTTCATGGAAGGTCTCCTGGAGTTGAAAGCAGGCTCAAAACAGAGGGCTCACCTATCAAAGCTCCTCCATCTCTGAGGAAACTTGAAAAAAGGAGAGTAGAGAGTAAGTTTAGTCTGAAGCAGCTTCCGACCAATCAGGAGCCTCTGAGGGAGAGGAGGAGGGAAGGGGGCGGAGCTACAGCCTGCAGTTGGTCAGTCTGACCACAACAGGACAATATTTCCCTAGTAGAAGAAGAGCAAAGAACTGAAGGCACAGAAGACTCCGCCCACCACCATGTGCTGGCCCTTCCACCAATAGGAAGCCTGGAGCTGCTATCGACGGTTTACCCTGGCAGAGGAGGGATCTGATTGGTCCCGCCCCTCCTGTCTTCCTCGAAGGAAGACAGGAAGTGAATCTTCTTCACACCTCATGAGGCGACATCTGCTCCTGACTTCCTGCCTCCCACAGGAAGCCGCCGTCATCACACGTCAGGCGGCTCTGCAAGCTGACAGCTGTCTCACTCCCGGGGCTAATTAACCTCCAGGCCAGCCAACCATCTGCTGACTGGCTGTCGGAGCCATTAGCACCGCCCACCACCATCAATCACACTCTGCCGCCGCCGCTCTCGCACGTTCGCTCATCGTTAGAACTGCATGTCGATGAGAGGAGCGTGTGACAGGATGTAGAGTAGCGTCTGATCTCTCTCACTGGAGGGAGGCAGTGGAGGTCCAGGTCAAGCGCAGCTCCGGCCCAACCCGCCAGGAAACCATGTTGAAGGTTTAGCTCTGAAGTGGCCCCCATTGGTCTCACTGGTAACACTGGTTTCAGTGGAACTCAATTTTCTCACTGGCCTCACTGGTAACAGTGGTTTCATTGGAACTCAATTTTCTCACTGGCCTCACTGGTTTCACTGGTTTCAAGGGTCTCAGTGGACTTAACTTGACCTCACTGGTTTCACCCCAGCAGTTAATGTCGTTCAGACCGAACCAACCAGGACTGGCAAGCTTCCCTTTGATGGTGTGACGGCTGCTAAGATGTTCCCACGTTTTTACGCCCGACTCGTTTTACTCATTTGCATATTTGACAGCAGCGAATGCTCCGCCGCAGCGTCTGCAGCTCCAAACTTTGGGAGAAACCTGCAGCAGGAGGTTCCTGACACATCCCATGAACAGGGAGCAGATGGAGCAGGGGGGAAATCGTTAATATCAGTTTTACTGGCTTTAATTATGGTAAAGGTTTGGTGCAGACACGTCATATTCAGTGGATCTTGACTTAAAAAAATTTAAAAATCTAAAAAACTGCCATGAATCTCTAATTGCTTTTAGACTCTATTGTTCTTCCAAAGTGCTTGAGGGATGTTTTCAGAGTTCATTGAGTCTCTTTTAATCTCAATTTTTATCCTGCAAAGTAACTTCATTCTAACGTGTAAATTAAATGATGAGATATTAAATAATAAACCCAAATAAAGTGAAATTAAATAATGTCAAATGTCTGACTTATTCAAATTGTACAAAAATCAAATTACGCATTTAAATGAAATTAAAGGTCAAACTCAACTTTACCTGAAATGAACTGACATGTAAAATATTGCGGGCTGATTTGATTTAAAGCTAAATTGATTGAGGGTTTTGAAGTGATTCAGTGGGCTCTGAATAAAATTGCAACTGAGTCATTTGAATCAGACGGGAGATGAGGTGACTGACCAGATCTCAACACTTCCTGCAGCTTCTTACTGGACACGAGAGCAGCTTATTGGTCCAGAATTCAGTCAGAACCCACCTCCAGGGATCAATCATCTCCAGACCATCAGGCAGGTCAGGGGTCAGACTTCCAGCCGGGTAGCCGTCTGATTGGCTGCGGAGCAAGCACACATGACACACCTTAGTTAAGCTCCACCCACCAATGACAATCCTCCAGCTGTTACCAACGAGCACCATCGCCAACGATCTTTTCTCTTGTGTCCCGCCTTGCGGATGAACCAGATCACTAGCCTGTGGATTGCTGCTGCCCCCTGCTGGCCACTTTTGGACAACCTCCAGCCCAGCCGGGCCAGTTCTGATAGGACGAACCTTCAAAGACCCCACAAGTCGTAGGAATAAACCTCGTCGACCTTCAGTAATGCCCCCCAACCACCCGCCCAATTACTGGCCCCAACCCAATCAGGAAATTGCAAAAAGAAAGGAAAAAAGAAATGAATTCACTCCCTGTGTAAGGAGCTTACAATTGATAAGTCTCTTCCGGGAAATGGTGGATTTATTCACCCGGCGCTGATGTTTCCTCCTGCTGGCGGCGGCTTCAGAGCGACAGTCGTGTCAAGTCAAGTGGACACGCTGTAATTAACGTCATTACAACACAATCAGGAAACCAAAGGGTTCCCGCCGGGGCAGAATTAGCTTGTCTCGCTGAGTTAGCCTAGGGAGGGAACGGCGCCGGTGGGCGGAGCTCCAGAAGGTCAAAGTCGAGACGGCGCCAAACGTCAAACTACCCAGGGTGCCTCACTGTGGCGCCGGTTTCACGCGCCCGCCAACATTCCAGTCAAGTTGCCGTTCAAAAATGTTGTCGTCTTGGTCTCTTTGTTGTTTATTTTGTCACTTGTCATACATTGTGGGTTTTTGTGTGCGTCCGTTTGGTTCTCGGGGTTTATCCAATCACAGGACGCGTACGTGTGAAGTTTAGCGTAAAGCCAGCTAGCTTGGTCTTCACGTCACATATTCATGACATGCTTGGCTATTGCAACCAGCTGTGGTCCGATCACCTACGGCAGATTATGGAGAAAAACTTCATCATCATATTTACGGGAACATGTACTTGACGACCCGCCACTGATATGCATATTTACACAAATGCAGAATAACGGCAGAAAAATCAAACGGTGCAGCTTTAATGAGACTTGACAGTAGAGGAAACACAGCAAATCAATCTAAAGTAAAACGGTCCGTTTGTCTGCACACGTTACTTTTTGCGGTCTAGTTAATGAAAAAATAAACCTGATTGTTCAGTAACATTGACGCCGCCTCACCTCGTGAAAACCCAGCGCCAACGCCGCCGTCGTCACTGCCCGGATGTTGAACTCCACCAGGCAGAAGCAGCAGCAGCAGCTCCTTCCTCACCTGTTGCGGCTCGCAGGTGTGTGTGGACGGGGCTGTGCTGTGGTTCTGTCACAGGCGGTGTCTCAATTCAATACACAGCCGCAGTGTTTTGTTTTTCTGCCGTAAAACTGCAACTCCGACGGACCACTGGTCAACTTGGTAAGAACTCCTGACTGCCCTCCAGTGTCTCGGAGGAGCATTGCACCTAAACAGAACTTGTGGATGGCTCCTAAAATGTATTTTTCTTTGTTCAAATCAATGCTGCTACACAGATGCCCTAAAAGTCAACACAGGTGCATCTTTTAAGCAGCGCAGTGGTTAATGCCGTCACCTAACAGCACGGAGGTCGCGGGTTTGAATCTGGCCCTGGAGCCTTTCTGTGTGGAGCTTGCATGTTCTCCCTGTGTCTGCTGGGTTCTCCACAGGTTCTCCGGCTTCCTCCCACACTCCAATAACACGCATGTGAGGTGAATTGGGAACTCTTAATTTTCCCTAGATGTGTGTGTGTGCGTGAATGGTTGTGCATCTTTGTTTGTCTCTATGTGGCCCTGCGATGAACTAGCCACTTGTCCAGGGCGTCACCCTGCCTTCACCCTGTGGCAGCTGGGAGAGGCTCCTGCAGACCCCCGAGCTCAGGAGGAAGCGGCTGTTAAAGATGGATGGATGAAACCGACCTCTTTGGTCAACCTGCTGAATTCATCACAGCTGTCAATCCCCGTTTTTCTTCTTCTTCTTTATTTTTATTTTTTGCTCCCTGGTTCTCCAGCAGCTTGATAACAGCCAGAACCTCCCCTGAGTGCAGCACGGCGCCAATCCCGCCAGCTGTGGCTCCCTTTTCGAGGCGTCTCCTCCTGCTTCTCCTGGCTCTTCCGTTTGCATACTCCTGCCGCTGCCTTGGCGCCTCGTCCTATATTATTAATGCGCCCAGGAACAAAAGGTCACGCTTTTGTTTTATGTAACAGCCAAAGTGCCCGTCCTGCTCCCCCAGAATTTCACAAATATTCGTGCGGAATAAATTTGCGCCGCCACCGGCTCGTTTGTCTCAGAGCTGTTTCCTGTTCACTCCACTTCCATCCCAAAGCGAAACAAGAAGCAGTGAAAACAAGAGCAGACTGAGATTGAGTGGCTGTGGAGGACAGCAGCAGCGGTGTGCAGGTGTCACTCCTCCTCCTCCTCACCTGCAGGGCAGGTCTGAAGGATCACCACTTCCCCATGAACCCTGAAGACCCTTTGGATGAACAGCAGGAGGACAGCATTGGCTAAGAAGCTTCTGTTAGCTGGACTCTGACTGAGATTTAACCACGTGAGCATTTGTTTGTTTGTTCTTGGTGAGTTCTACCAAGAACTGTGGTCCACTAGAATATGAATCCATTAGGACACTCAGTGAAACTGTTAGATGTTTAAACCCTGACTTGTAGAGTCTCAACAGGGGACATCCAGCCAATCAGAGTCCAGGAGGTTTCCAGACACACTTCCTCAGCTGTTTCTTTGTTTGCCTTAAATGTTAACGTAAGAAATGATGAAAGTGAGGACGATAGTGATCATGAAGTTCTCATCATCAATCAGTGTCATTGATACAGCGTAAAAACAGAGACAGTGGATTTTCACCTGGACAGGAACCAAGCTAGCCTGCAGCTTCCAGCCAATGTTAAATGGATGGGGAGGGGCTAAGTGCAGGAATGGCTTCTACCTCCAGGTAACAACGGGTGTTTTTTTTTTTTAAGTCATATCTTCACAACCACAGCAGGTAAATGGGAGAAAATCATTTTAATTGAGACGTGTGTGGCTTCAGAAGAAAATCCCAGAACAAACAGCAACAACAAGGTTGACAGTCTTCAGGGAGAATAAGCTGAGCACCAGAGCAACACCTCTCCGATCTCACCACCACACAACCTGCACGCTAATGGAAAAAAAAAAAAAAAATCTTTATTCAATGATCAAGTATTTTACAGGTGAACAAACAACATAACAGCGATTCTGCAGAGCTGAACTCAAACCTCAGCAAAATGTTCCGGTCCAGAGTTCCACAATATAACGTCACACATGGAAAGAAAGATTCTTCAGGAAATCTCCTTGCTCAGGTAAGATGGACATTTTGAGCCTTTACACCCAAAAACATCAAGTCCTTGTTTTGACTCCATCATCCTGACCAGACAAGCTGAGCCACACCGGCGGAAGCAGACCGTTGCAGTGCCGCAGCTGCACCAGCCACTGCACAAAACCTCCCAGTGGATCCAAACAAAATCTAATTAGTCCTGGTTGGTTGGTATTTTAGGAGGTCTCAGGATGACTCAGGGACTCTGCTGATCCTCCCACAGCAACCCG
The DNA here is from genome assembly GCF_046127955.1 of Nelusetta ayraudi. Lineage (NCBI taxonomy): Eukaryota > Metazoa > Chordata > Actinopteri > Tetraodontiformes > Monacanthidae > Nelusetta > Nelusetta ayraudi. Next base: position 1,331,173 of record NW_027466068.1, on the reverse strand, counting down.
GCGCGTCCTGCATCATCGCTGCAGACTCAGCCCTCAGCCGCAGCTCCCCGCCAGCGACATGGCGGCGGCGTCCTCAGTAGAAGGTGCACCAGTTGCTGTTGTCGCTGGGCATGAGGCCGCCGGTGATGAGCAGGATGAGGTCGACGAACCACCAGATGCCCAGCCCGCCCAGCGTCAGCAGCTTGCCCACCGCCGTGCCCGTGTGGCCCAGGCAGAAGCGGTCGACACCGAAGCAGCCCAGGAAGAAGGAGTAGAGCAGCGTGGTGATGAAGTAGTGGCCCGCGTACCTGCACGAGACCAGAGAAACGAGAGCACAGCCACTCAGGACTGAAGAAGGAAGAATACACAGAAGAAAAACCTCTGCAGGGCAAATCAAATGCAATGACTGCCGGAAAGAAAGAGTCAAGCGCCATGGAAATATCTCACCTGGAATTCCTGTTTGAGCCCTAAGGAAACACTGCCCTCTAGTGGTGAAGTCCTGGTTTTGTTTACAATATGTGATGAACTCCAATAGGTAGTGACTCTACCTATCTGTTCAAATCCAGACTCAAAACTCATCTGTTCAAGAAAGCCCACTCGCTTTAACTGCCTGCTTTCTTGGTTTATTATTTATTTTATTTTTCTGTGTCATTAATTGTGTGCACTTGTATGCGTTTTCTCTCTGTTGTTTTATTGCCTCTGTTTGTACAGTGTCCTTGAGAGTTTTGAAAGGCGCTTTTAAATAAAATGTATTCTTATTATTATCTATTTTTATTATTTTTTGTCCTCTGTGTGAGGTCACTGTGCCGTCCACTCCATCCATCTTTTTTCAGTTCTCGCTCTTCCTGCACTCAGGGTGTCAGGGGTCAGCCATTCACACTCACACACACCTACACCTACACCTAACTACTACTGGTTAATCATAACCCTAAACCTACTGCTAACTCCTCACCCTAATCCAAACCCTACATCTCAGTTGGTGGTGAAGGTGCAGCTGGTTTCTTACTTGATGCAGGGCACTCGTCCACGCAGGAACTCCCTGGGCCCGGCACACTCGATGTCGTCCAGGGCGGTGCAGATCACACGAGTGTGATTCACTTCTCTCTCAATCTGACCCCCCCACTGGTCAATGGAAGCGCTGGGTCAGTGGTGGCGAGCGACGGCGTGAAGTGTAAAAAATGTTCTGACGTGGATCTTACCCCAAGACAGCCGTGGCCCAGCTCCTGAAAGGCGCTGAGGTTTCCAGCGTGGTCGACGGGGTCCTGACACTGGATGAACTCCTCGGGTCTAAACACACGGAGAACTGTTGCTCTCATTGTTGTGATAATCAACAAACAATATTTGAATTTTTCCAAACTGAGTGAGCTTCAAAGCGCTTTTACAGTCACACAAGAGGTGACAATAAACAAAAGAAGACAACAAAATGAAAGGGGAAAAGTAATTCCAAGCTTTATTTCAAAGTGCTTGACAAGACGAAATTAGGATCTGATCTTAATTCAATAAAGTCACATAGCAACCAATTCTGCATGCACTGCGTCGTCAACTAATGGCCCTTTGATCTACGACACCAAAACAACTTCGTTTTACCCCAGCGCTAAAGTCAGCCAGTGGTTCTCAGTTGTTCTCCCAATTTACATTTTCAAATACAGTTTAGAGTTGTTTTTTTCCGTCATTCAGAACAATGAAGTCGTGTCAAACTGAGACATGTTTAGACTATTGAGGACAAGGTTTGCAGAATCTAGCAGAATCTTGCAGAATCTGAGATTTTTAGCTGTGACGGTCTCGCATTGTTTTTCCTGCAACAGAGATCAACAAAGACCCGCCCCTGCTTGCTGCTGATTGGACTAGCGGTTAGTGTTGCGGTTCAGGATTGGGTTTAAGGGTAGGGGGCAAGACTAGTGGCGAATCAGAAGAAAGTAGAGACAAAGCGCAGTGGCCAATCAGAAGCAAGCAGGGGCGGGCCTTCGCTGAACACGATTGTCAACGTCGGCTAGCTGACGTTAGCAAGCGCGCTAACGGCGGCCTCGACTTACAGGTAGCTGCAAAGGACGACCGGTGACGGGGGTCTGTACTCGTACGGCTCCGTGTGGTTGGCACCGTCATCCGGCAGCTCGGTTTTGGCCGCGTCGGTCGGCTGCTCGCTGAACGGGAGCGCCGACGTCGCCTGTCCGGGAGAGGCGGCGGGCGTCTCGGCGGTGGCGGTGGCGGAGGAGTTGTGGGAGTGGATTCCCTCCAGACATTGGAGCAGGATGACGGTGAGCAGCAGCAGGATCTGACCGCACAGCAGAATATAACTCACGGAGATCATCCTCATCCCTCGCCGTGTTGTGATAACGGCTACCGGAAGCGACGATGAGCCCTCCTGCTGCTGCTACCACTAACTGCGCTCATCAAAGAGCCCGCCCCCTTACCTGCTTGTGATTGGCCAACAGCCCATCGCCTCTGCCTCTGGTTGGCTAAGCCTTGTTTAGCCAAGCATCTCGTACCGTCCGCCGCAGAAGTCAAGACAGTCGTCGGAGCTTCTCTTGGCTCCCCGGTATGGATGTGGAGGTGAGCGGATGTTTGTGTAGATGGGATAGGAACCATGAGGAACTCTAGCAGTAGTGTTTTTAAATGATTGACGAGCAAAAGTGGAAATTAACTCTACAGTTTTTGCCTAATTTTTCAGTCAAACCACGCGAGAGGGCGAGACAAATACAGGTGAATTTATTTATTTATTTATTTATTTATTTATTTATTTATTTATTATTATTATTATTATTATTATTATTATTATTAATAATAATAATAATAATAATAATAATAATAATAATAATAATGATAAAGTTGATTCCAGTAAAACTTTACATCTGTGTGTGTGTGTGTGTGTGTGTGTGTGTGTGTGTGTGTGTGTGTGTGTGTGTGTGCGCGCGCGCATGTGTGTGTGTTCAACTTGCTTTGTCGAACTGTCCAGCTAACATTAACTTGACTTCCGAACAGATTAGCAAATCTGAAGCTGAACGTCAGCAACGCGGTGCGGTTTCACTGTGAAGCTGCGAACATAAACACAAACCTGGACCAGCACCGTCAAATGATGGCAAGTTCTTCTACGCTTCTGGGCTTTTCTTTGTTTGTTTGTTTGTTTGGTTGGTTGGTTGGTTGGTTGGTTGTTAGAACTGACAAGGCGGCAACGTTACACTTGAACTCTATCTCTATCTGTGTTGAAGGACTTCTTACCCAAGGGCTACCAGTACCACGTCTGCAGATGCAAAGCTGTGGGCCACTCCTGCGGCGGCTTCGAGGCCATGGTGAGGATGGGCCTCCAGTCCAAGGAGGAGGTCCTGCTGTGGCTGAAGTCCATGCCGGTGACATGGCGGGTGCTGTGCACCAGACCGACCAAGGGCCGGAAGACCATCTTCAGAGTGCGTCCACCTGGGTGCTGGTGGTGTCGGGGATTTCATTTCTAAGTTTTGTGTCACCTGGGGGTTACAGGATATTTTTGGTCTCATTGCCTTAGACTGACTACCGGTGCCAGCACAACACCAGGACGGCACCAAAACCCGGCAGGGTGTCTAAGAACACCAGGTGTCCTGCCAAACTCAAGGTGACCCTGATGCGAGCGGTGGACTCCTGTGGGAAACCCAGCAGGTCTTAAACACAAAAAACCCTTTCAAAGGCACATTTCACATCATGCATGTGTTTTTTTACACTATGTTTTGGTTTTTGTTTCCCCGCCGCCACTGAAGGAGCACTGATCCCCATTTGCCCACCTACCCAACACTGGTGGAAATCAGCAATATCCACAATCACAACCTACAGGGGAGTCATGACGGAGCCGATGAGAACCTCAGCAAGCTGACGGAAGCGGATGAGCCGCCGACCACGGCACACACAGCAGCGGCTGAAGGTCAGTGCGGGAATCTCCATATCTCCAAATCAATATATAGTCAGTTTCATCAGCCGCACACAAAGGTCTCACACAAAGCAACATGTTAGCAGAGGAGTCAGTATGTGTTCATCACTGCAACAAAGATGACACGAACTCCAACCCCAATGTGAAGGTTTTGCTCTTTATTCATTTATCATTGTTCAAGACGATAGAAGAAGCTTTTATTTTGAAAGTGAGGCTTTGTTAAAGACAGTGAAAGTTGTGACTTTATCCACAGGGGGTTCTTAAGTTTTTACTTTAATCCCAAACAAGGCAACTCCATCTTTGTTTATGAAGAACCTGTTAATTTTCAAGTGAAGTTTGGTGACAGTGAGAATCTCACTACATTGATGCCAAGAGATTCATCTGTGTTTGGTCAATAAGACTGTAAATGTTGTCACTTTACTAACCTAAGGAGCACTTTATTACAAATAGGGAAATTTGTTTGCTATTTTACTTTAAAAAATGAAGACAAAATATTTTATTTATTCCATTGTATTTTGTAGTTTTAGCACAAAAAAATCTAAATCGAAAATCAAACTTTCAGAGAAAAAAAAAAATCAGGATTTTATTTTTCTCCAAAATTGCCGTAGCGTCGACACTGCTGATCGCCGTCTCTCCTCTCAGCTGTTCTCTGCAGGGAGGAGCTGCAGTCCAAGGTGCGGGAGTTTTCAGACACGCTGCTGAGCGACGAAGCCTTGGTGGGAGGAGCCTCGGCCATGATGAGGACCTTCGAGCGGCTGAAGGGGAACCCCTCGGCGCTGCTGCTGGCCCTGCACGCCTTCGGCCGCCACGACGCCACGGCACTGCCCGTCCCGCGGCCCGCTCACCGCGCCACCGCTCCAGGCAGAGCCTCCGTGCTGGGCCACAGGAAGGTCAAGCTGGAGGTCAGAGGGCGGCCGAGGGAAAATGTGGCGAGCTGCACCGACCATCACTACAGCCACCCAGTAGGAGCATCCGCCACCTCAGTGGAGGTGTGTCATAGCAACCCAGAGTCATGATTCTCTCTCACACACACACACACACACACAACACTCGCCTCTGGTAGCTCCTCCCCCCAATGGTGAAGCTGTCTCCAGATGCTTCTCTGGTTGCTGGGACTGAGTCTAAACGCTGGTCTGTGGACATGTGCATCTGTTGAAGGAAGCAGAAAAATCCTTTGTACTCTGGTGAAAGGTGTCGGTGAGAGTGGACAGCAGTCGTCCTTTAAAACTACCAATGCCACACTTGCAACTCTTCTAACTCTCAAAGTGAATGTCTTCTTGTTTCTTGGATTTCTTTGCTGGATCTCTGCGGTGCAGTCCTGTGGAGGCTGCAGCGGCACAACCGGATTAGAACTGGTGTCAAATGTGTTCATCAAACATCCACTCGTCTTCACAGGGCCTTCATTGGACATGTTGATAGATTCTCTGCAGGATCTGCTGTATGCAACAAGCCCGTAGCCGCAGAGGGAACGCAGTCTTCCTGTTTCCTCCTCAGTTCCAGGAGGAATTCTGCTTTCCCTCAGGAAAATGAGAAACTAAGAGCATCGATCAATTGTTGGAGTAAAAAAAAAAAAAGAAATGTTAAAGCGTTCCCAAACATATTATTCAAACTGAAGTAGAATGAACAAAAACAGTTAACAAAACTGTACAAAATAATATATTTTATTTTCTTTAGCTGTTTTTCCTACTCAGTTCATCCAGGTGAAGTCAGACATCCATTGAGTTTCAATCCTCCGCGTCTTCATCCAGTCCGGGCCTCTGCTTACTTCCTGGCTCTGGACTGTGGTGAGACGACAGGTATTTGACTGCAGCGACCCCTGAAGGAGGAGCAGGTGCCCTCAGGGAGGTGGTGGTGAGGTGGTGGTTCCGACACGTCGAGCTCAGACAGCCTCTGCAGTCCAGTGCGGGCCACAGCGACGGCAGCAGGAGCGAGGCAGACGCCACCCAGTGGCCGGAGGTGGGAGAGAAGAGGAAGCCCCTGCAGCCAGAGAGGCTCAGCGGCTCCTGACAAAGTGAATTTTTTTTTAGTTGGCGGATATTTTTTTAATGGTTGGCTCTTAAAATAAACAGTAAACCGTTGGTGTGTACTTGTACTCTTATTATTACTGTGCTCCCTACCTGTGCCAGCACCCGCTGCTGAAGGCTGATGGGAAACCCTGGACCTGCCACCGAGCCTGGACCACAGGGTGGCGCTCTGCTCCAGGGGTGGAGTGGAGTGGGAGGCCGTGGGTGTGGCCAGCAGGGCGGAGCCCGGCAGCTGGTTGGCTGCAGCCGAGCGGCTCCTCCTCCCTCCTCACTCAGTTTGCAGATGACACTCTGCTCTCTTCCGCGAACATCCGACCTCCGGAGCAGCGCAGACGGCCCGGTTTCACGGTCCATCTGGCCAGGTCCGACCTCAGTGCGGCTGCCTGTGTCTGTAGAAGCCTCTCCCAGGGCGGAGTTCACTTCAGTCGCCCGCATCTCTTTGTCCAAACACAAAGAAGCTGCGAGTTTCCTGAATTCACAGCACAAAGTAATTATGAATCACGTAAAGCTTGAATCTACAATGTGAAGAAAAAAACTAAAATTAATTTAAAAAATGAATCAAGTGTTGTGTCAGCTGGTGGAATTTTATGTTGCATAGTCTTTTAGTTTGAAAAAATCTGTATATTTAAATATACATTTTTATTCTGAAAGACAATTTCAGAAAAAAACTACATTTATTTTTTTTACACTTCCTGTAACTGCAAAAAGATCTAAATAAAAATGCTGACATATAATTAAAAAAAATAATAAAACAATGTTGCAGTTATAGCTATGATTGTTATTGCTAACCGACCTCTTCTCTCTCCTCCCATTGCCGGTGTCTCGGAATCCCTTTGCGAAAGGATTATTGTCAATTTTCAGCTGCGTGATCTGAGAAACGGAAGTTTGATTTGAATTTAAAACAAACTATCCGGAACGTAGACGAGTGGAAGTTGCCCACGTGCGCTAACCTGCTCGTTCTGGTAGGCTGTGACTGCCATGAACTCGGTCTCGGAGAAGATGTAGGTCCTGAAGGTGCTGCTTGGCAGCTCCAGCACTGTGTTGGCTTTGACGATGTGGAGTCTGGGCTGGTATCTGTGCATGGAGTTCAGGATGGTCTGCAATTTAGTTGTGGATGAATCAGGAAAAGGTAATTAAAGAAATGAAATAAAACATATTACATAAACAAACACCAACAGGTTTGTTTGTTTTTTAGGTGAAAAATCCACATTTACGAATCCATGAGTGTCGGCAATGTTGTTGGTGAGCTTGAGCCGGTGGAAGGTGACCACCCGGGACATCCAGTGGCCCCCCGCGGCCGGGCTGTCCGGGTGGATGTAGAGGCGGCGGGGGGTCTCCGGGTCGGCCCTCCCCGCCATGGTCCAGCGGCAGTTCTGGAACTTGTACCTGCAGTCGTCCGCCGCCACCACGTCCACCAGCAGGATGTAGTAGGCCTGCGGCTCCAAGCTGGAGCAGGTGACCCTGAGTGGGGGGAACATGCGTCTGTAGTGGGGAGGGAAGGAGGAGGAGGAGGAGGAGGAGGAGGAGGGTGAGCAGGTGGCCAGGGGGCAGAACCTGCCTAGGAGGCAAAGGTATTCTATACATTACTTCAGTACAAGTACGGGTATTTGTGTAAAAAAAACTAAAAAAAATCTTCTGCACTGATTCAACTCATTCACTCAAGTTAAAGCAAGAAAGATCCGGTTTTGAACTACACTGGTGAAAAAAAGTTTTTAAAAAATGGCATTAATGAAACAATAGATTGGTTAATTTTGCAAAAAGGAAAGAGTCGTGACACAATAATCTGGACTGAACTGACCAGAGGTCAGAGGTCAGCAGTCTTGATTTGTTTTTTTCTTTTCAAGTGCATCACAGACAAACTGTGTTCAGTCAGAGTTTGGGACCAGTGAGCCGTGTGTGGATAAATAAGCAGTGGTGTTCTCTGCGTCTTTATTTTCTCTGTGTTGAAAACGTACTGAACAGTGATCCCAAAGCCAAGGCACTCAGTAATCAGGGGAATCATCTCCTTCTGGAATATCACCCGGTTTTATATTCAACAACACAACAGCAGAGCTCAAATAGCTCCACTTCAAGCAGCAGCAACGACAATAATCAATGAGTCAATCACTTTCAACACAATTTGTATGTTTGAAACACTTTGAAGCAAATAAAATGAACCATCATGTTTTTAAAGTAAGGAGTTGAACTACAGATATTTGTATGCAAACGTACGGAGTCAAACTACAAAGTCGTTGAAAATAATAAAATATTTAAATTTGAGAAATCTACCCAAGCACAGTAACAAAGTGTACTTGGTTCCCTCGAACCTCTGACTGTCAGGTTACCTTCCGGACTTGGTGATGACCATCTCGGTGCCGTGCTGGTGGAAGCGTCTCCACAGGTCTCTGGACTCCAGGCAGACTTTGGGCTCGTCCTGCCCCCCTCCCTCCTCCAGGACCTCAGCCGGTCTCCACCAGACCACGGCCTGCTCCCGAGCTGGAGGGGAGTCCCTGCTGCTGGCTGGGAGCAGCAGGGCTGGCCTGTGGAGCTCCGGGGTCAGGAGCACACCTGCTGCTGCTGCTGCTGCTGCTGCTGGTGGCTGGGGGGCCGGCAGACGGTCCCCCGCACTGTCCTGCATACTGTCTGCTGAGCTGCGGTGGAAGAGTCCCTGCATGTTGTGCAGCAGCTTGTCCTCTTCTCCCCCTGAATGCTCCGCCCACTGTGTGTTTGTGTCCAAAGTTGCTGGTTGACACGGCCGGTTCTGGTGAAGACAGGTTTGCAGAGGCAGTGGGCGGAGCCTCGTCTCTGAAAAAAACAACAAAAAAAAACAAAACAACTTCCTTCCAGTCTGATGGAACTGTTTGTTCATTTTAATTCTATGTTGTCAAAACTAAATTTAAATTCACAACTTTATTGAAAATTATTATTATTATTATTATTATTATTATTATTATTATTATCATTATTATTATTATTATTATTGTATTATATTGGCTTTATTTATGTGAAAGGAGCAGATATATTTATTAAGCTTGGACTGATGCAGGCTGCAGAGACGCCTGCCCTGCACTCCTGCACTGTGGCCTGCGTGCCTGCAGCTGCAGCAGCCTGAGCTCCAGCTCCAAAATAATAATAATATACTTTTATATAGCCTGTAATAAACAGTATAATTTATCATGTCTTTTTTTTGTTCTTCTAATTTTTGTATACAAAAAATAAATGTGTTCACTGAACTGCCAGTGAATGAATCACTGCAAAAAGCTTTTTATTATTCTTGGTGATGCAGTGAGATTGTTCCGGTATTTCTGCTCAACCCAGCAAATCTGGGCCAAAAAAAGGAAAAAAACAATGCGCGTGTGTTATTCCAGCGCCGGCGAGGCCATAAATCAGCGGAGGTGAGGGGAGAGAGATAGAGGCTGATGGCGCCCCCTGGAAATCGATCCTGACACATTAGAACGATTAGTTTATTGAGAGGCGGAAGACGGATTAAAGGCTGAAAGAGAACTGTGAGTGTGGAAGCGACTCCTCTGCTGACACCACCCAGCCGCCGCACTTTACATCCAATCAGCTGCAAGAACTCAAGAAGAAACTTTTTTTTTTTTTTTTACAGCGATGATCCCACGAAGCGTCGTCGTCCCGCAGCAGTGGACATGAGAGCAGAGGTCAGGTTGCAGGCCTCTGGTCTGGACACAGGACTTCAGCTTGCCTGACTGAAGTGTGTATATATATATATAGTGTGTGTGTGTGTGTGTGTGTGTGTGTGTGTGATTGAATGAAGCCACTCAGCGTTTCATCTGTAAGGAGCTGTTAGTCAGGATTTACACCTCCTGGCAGAGTGTCACTCATTTTCTAAAGTAGCTTCACTTTGTCTGGAAGAAGTCGATCTGCAGACTTTCCGTCTGCTTTAATCGATAACACGTAAAAAAAAAAGTGTGGGGAACTTTTCTCACTATGTCACCTCACAAGGGGCGTTTCTCGGTGGACACAACCTATGCATTTGCGTAGGCGTTGGCTCCTCCCTGTGGAGGGGGGGGGCGCACTGAAATAGCCTTTTTTTCTATTTTTCTATATTATTTTTAATATTTGTTAATGAAGCAATTCAGTCTAAACACTATATATCCATCCATCCATCCATCCATCCATCATCCATCCATCATCACTCCATCCATCCATCCATCCATCCATCATCCATCCATCAATCCATCTATCCATCCATCCATCCTCCATCCATCCATCCATCCATCTATCCATCCATAATCCATTCATCCATACATAATCCATCCATCATCCATCCATCCATCATCCATCATCCATCATCCATCATCCATCCATCCATCCATCAGTCCATCAATCCATCCATAATCCATCCATAATCCATCCATCCATCCATAATCCATCCATCATCCATACATCCATCATCCATCCACTTTCAAAAGCAGCTTCCTCCTGCACTCGGAGTTGCAGGGCTCTGCTGGAGCCTCTCCCAGCTGTCGCATGGTGACGGCAGGGTGACGGCAGGATGACACCCTGGACACGTCACCAGTTCAACGCAGGGCCACTTTGAGACAACCAACAACAACCATTCGCACTCACACACACACCGACGGACAATTTAGACTTTCCAATCCACCTCACATGCATGTTTTTGGACTTGTGAGAGGAAGCCGGAGTGCAAACTCATAATTAAATATAATATTTTAAGTATACAGATTTTTTAATTAATATAATTTGTGTTGAATGAGTGAGTCAGGCAATCACTGGAGCCAGTGACGTGTGTTGATGTTGGAGTCCAGGCTGCATTCATCGGCGTCTGAAGAGCATCCGGGTCCTTCGCTTCCGTCCGCCCTCCTGCGCACTGCGAGTGTTTATTTATGTGTTTTGAGGTGTCAGCTGCCTCTTAACATCGGCACTTTAAAAAAAAAAAAAAAAAAATCCACGCTCACTGTCCGCTGTCAGCGGTTGTACATCAGCGAGTCGTGCCAGAAGAAGCATTAAGGTCATTATCAGTGTTTAATCATCGCGCCGTGGGCGGGACAATGTGTCGGAAAATGAGATAAGTCTCCAGGGGACGGAAGTGAGGGAAACACGCGACTCAGCAGCCACGCTTCCACTGAATGCTGAATGTTGAAGTGGTATTGGTCAATGAATACACTTGGTTGTGTGACCGAACTCAATCTTTTACTGGCATAGTGCAGATCGCAATACCGGTGTATTCTGTGGCTGTGTCTCAATTCAGGTTCTGCGCCCTTGAAGTGCGCATTTTGGAAGGAAGTTGCGTCATAGCACTGCGCGAAGGCTTGTCCCAATTCCCGAGGGTGCTTAGGACGCTCAAAATGCGCCCTCGGAAATACGCACTCGTCTTAGCCGATTCCAAGGATACACCGCACTATCCTTCACGCACTTGGGTATCCCATGGTGCTTTGCATGCTGCTGCAACGCATCGTGGGATCCTGGGAAGTCAGCTGAAATTAGCGGCATGTACTGGTTAAGACACGACATATAAATCTAAATATTGAAGTTTCACATATAAAGTATCCAGTTTTTAACGTAAGATTTTATTTATTTGATCATCCAACGGCATCGTTAGATGGCGAACCAATGGTTAGCTTGATACTATAAAAACGTCACTTCCGGGGTTGGCCAGCCGGAGGGAACGGCGGTGACGAAACGAGGAAATACGCCGAAGGCTAGACCGTCCCGAGTGGTTACCAGGGAGGCGGGGTTTGGTCCGTCCTTCTAGTCTGGGAAGTCTACGAACGCTTCCTTCAGACGGAGGACACTCGGTCTCAAGGGTGCAGAACCTGAATTGAGACACAGCCAGTCTGTGTCTCAATAAAAACTGGATACTTTATGAGAAACTTCAATATTTAGATTTATATGTCGTGTCTTAACCAGTACAGTACAACAAAACTGTCCGGGCTGCACAGCGGGCATTATAACGTTCCGTGTGCATATCTACGGAGCCCCTAAAGAGACATGGAGAAAAAATAAATAAATAAAATTTCATGTGCGCACCAGAAAGTTTCTGGTGCGCACATGAAACGTTTTAATGTTTTTTTTTCTCCATGTCCCTTTAAGGGCTCTGTATTTTAGGGGCTCCGTAGATTTTCTTCAGTTTATCTTGAAAGGAGCAATTTGAATCATTTCAAAATGAAAGCAGATTTTGTTTTTTGATTTAAAGTTTCCAATTTTGCTCACATGTTGAAAGATACATCTTGCGGGTGCGCTGGGACACATCATCAGTGATGTTGTATCCCGGGATCATCGGGGGTTTCGGGTCTTTCAACATCAGACCCCCTCAGCCCAGGACGTGGAGGTTTGCTGGGCTTGGAAGGACATCATAAACAGCCTTGACTAAAAACCTGGTGCGATGGAAGTCTGCTTTCCAGATGTTGGACCAGGTGATTTTCCATTGCAGAACATTCTCCCATTTAGTCCATGCTCCTTGTTGCCCCATTCCCACCATCCTGCTGGCTCGTCCTTCCTCCATGCCTGCCCGCACTTCCTCCTGGATCAGATGTTGGCACTCCTTGCCTTGGGCCTTATCAACCCTGGTCGACGGGAAGTAGCCAATGCCTGCACGCCCTGTCGCAATGGACCCCACCAGTTCTTTCTGCCTCAGTCGAGACTCAGCCACGACCAGGGCTTTGCCTGCACTCCATTTCCTGCCTGTTCGTACCTGGATACCAGCTGATGCCACCTTTGGATCTCTGGATTCTCTGTACTGCAATGCTTCCCGTGTTCTGGACACCATGAACTCTTCAGTGAGGCCACTGATTGGGAGCTGCAGGATGTTGCTGGTGCCATACAGAGCAGAGCTGCTTAGGCTGCGTGGTAGACCGAGCCATCTTCGCAGGTAGCTGCTGATCTTTCTCTCCATGCCCTCGACTGTTGATATAGGTACTGTGTACACTAGCGGGGCCACAGGATCCGGGGCAGGATGGAATGCTGGTAAGTCCAGGCCTTGAACCTCCCTGGCAGACCACTTTTATCAACCCGGCTAAGCCAGTCCTCAAGTTCATTGCTGGTTCTCTGGATGGAGGCAGAGTCTTTGAGGCTACAGTCAAAGTACTTCCCGAGGCTCTTAATTGGCTTCTCTGTGATGGAAGGGATGGTGGCTCCGGCCAGTGAGAAGCGGAACCTGTCCACTACTCTCCCTCTCTTCAACACTAGAGACCTTGATTTTGCTGGCTTAAAACTCATCCTTGCCCAGGCGATGAGTTTCTCTAGGCCTTGGAGAATCCACCTGCTGCCTGGTACGGATGTAGTGGTGACAGTCAGGTCATCCATGAAGGCTCTTATTGGGGGCTGGCGTACTCCTGATTTTGTCAAGGGGCCCCTACATTCTACCTCAGCTGACTTGACGATCATGTTCATGGCGAGGGCGAAAAGGATGACTGAGATGGTGCAGCCAGTTATAATGCCTTTCTCAAGCCGATGACAATATGATGTACCTGAGCCAGTGGTGACTCTCAGTCTGAAATTGCTGTAGTAATCCAGAATAAGGTCTGATACTTTGCTGGGAACATGATGTCGATGGAGGGCGAGCTCAACAAGCTTGTGTGGGATGGAGCCATATGCATTGGCGAGATCGACCCATAGCACAGTGAGGTCTCCTTTCCCTTCACGTGCCTCCCTGAGGAGTTGTGTTACCACACCAGTATGTTCCAAGCAGCCAGGTACTCCAGGGATTCCACCCTTCTGAACAGAGGTGTCAATGTAGCTGTTCTTCAGAAGGAACTCTGTTAGTCGTCGTGACAAGATGCTGTAGAAAATCTTGCCTTCGACGCTTAGCAGTGAGATGGTTCGAAACTGACTGATGTTTTTGGAGTCCTCTTCCTTAGGGATCCACACACCCTCAGCGCACCTCCATTGGTTAGCAACTTTCCCCCTGCGCCAGATCACCCTCAGGATCTTCCACAGTTGACAAAGGAGTTGCGGGCAGCGCTTGTACACAGTGTATGGTACGCCACTGGGGCCTGGGGCTGAAGCTGTTCTGGCTCCTTTCACCACCTCCTGAACCTCTGTCCAGGTGAGTTCCCTCAGGGCAAAGTCCATTGATGGTGGTTGTGGGCTTATGAGGGCCCTCTGTGGCTGCAGCTCCAGTTCTCTCTCTGGGTCGCTCAAGGTGTTGTGCAGAAAGGAGTTTACCTCCTCAGCTAAGCAGACTAAACTGCCACTGCGCTTGTCCCCCAGGAGCTTCTTGGTGAAAGTGAAAGGGTTGGAGATGAAAGCGGTGCGCTTTCTTGCTCTTTCCTTCCCCCGCCTTCGGTGCCACTCGGCTCTGCACAGCGTTATGAGCTTCTTCCTCAAGATGTTGCGGAGCTCAACAAGCGGTTGCTTTTCCTCTTCGCTAGCCACCTTATGCTGTTGTTTGAGGCTTCGAAGTTCCTGACGCAGTTTGTTGATCTGGTTGGCTCTGCAGTTCATGGTGTAGCTGGATTTGTTGTTACTGCTCTCAATGTGGCCAAACCTCTCAGCTGCATAGCTGACTATGACTGCAGTCATGGGCTCAAGCCGCCGATCTACTTCCCCCCTACTTGTTGTTTCCAGGATCTTGCTCACGTCAGTGTCAAACTGAGACCACACAGACTGGCTCTTAGCTGGAGGCCATTTGATCCGCTTCTGTTGGACTATTTTGCAGGGATTGGAAGACTCTACTGCTTGGAGGGACTGGGCTCTGTGGGGTGACTCCGGGCCGGGCTCCTCCTGCGTCTCACCAGGATTAGATCCTGTGCGTTGCAGTATATACACACAGAAGAACCTCAGAATTTTTAATTGTGAATTGTTGAATTTAATCGAGCTTTTGTCTTTCATTTGGATCCTGCTAAATTTAAAACACAAAACAAATGCACTAACACGTGACTTGATTTCCTGTTGAGCACAATTGAAATGTGTCTCCCCCTAGTGTTTTTCCTTCATCACTTCCTCCAATGTCTTCTACATTTAGGCATCTATGTGGATATTATTAGTGAGTGCACATTAATTGTATTAATAGTTAAATACAACACATTTATTTTCCTTCGCGACTGTCTCTCTGTCCATGGCAACCTATTCTAATGTAGTTATATCATTAGTACAGGGTATATCTGCCTCTCAGTGCAATGTCAGGTTGGACCGGGGAGGCTGTTTAGTATCTGGCCAATGACTGTAGGTCAATCCCTTGTAATCAGGCAATTTATATCCTTGCCAAGCTGACACATTTTATTTTGAAGGGTACCTGTTGCTGCCATCCGACAGACAATCTAGAGTCTCTACAGCTGAATCAAACAGCCAGAGGAACTCTTTTACAACTCTAAGTTGTCCAAAACTCACCGACTGTCCTCAAAGAGCACAAGAGGTCTCCCAAATTTGTGCAAAAAAACCCAAAAAGATTCACAATGTACTGAAGACTGAACGTCAGCAGAGTCACCTGGATTGCAAGTCGTTTGTTTTTCAAATAATTTTCTAAATTTTGCTTCTTCTAGCAGGAAGGCAGGCAGTGGACACACAACAGCGGCAACAAGTTCTGATAAAATAGCACATTTATTTAAAAAGAGACAGCGTTTTACAGCCGTTTCCACTCTTGTTGTTTTGTATTGGTTTTTTTTGCAGGTCTTTGCCACATCAGGTGAGTTGAGTGAACCTGCCGACAGGTTTGTTCACTCATCAACACCAACAGCTTCATGTTTCCCACCAGCGAGGCCTCACTGTCCCCTTTATCTCAGGCTTCCAGTGCTTCCACCTGCTGCAGCGGATTCAACGCCTCTCATGGGATGAAATGGTGCTTCAGCACATAAATAATGACGGGTTATAGCGCCCCCTACTGTTTGACATGGAAACACAGAATGAAAGAAAAGAACCTTCAGTATAAGTGATGGAAATTCTTTTGTTCTCCTGAGAAAAAAAACGAAAAAGAGAAAAGTTGTGCGACACTCCACTGCAGGCCACACGAAGAAAAAGAGTGATTGGTGGGGTGTTAAGAACGTCCTACTATTTATTTATTTATTTTATTTTATTTTATTTTATTTTGTATGGACAGCAACCAACAACGTTGGGGTTTTCACTCAAACTGTTTTAATGCTTGGGACGGAACAACATTTTTGCACACAATGTGGTTTTCCAGGCGCATTCGACATTTTAAAAACACACCGCAATAAACAAAATCACAAAAGACGCAGTTCGGTTTTAGGAGGGACCACAGCTTTACATCAGTCAAAAGAAATTTCCATATTCTAACAGAACGATACTAAAATTCTATGGAATTATATTTGAAATATATTTAACTCCATTAATTTAAACTTAAATTAACAAAAAATAAAAATAAAAATAAAAAAAAAACACAATTTGGAACCGTTTTACCCTTTGGAACCGTAGCCAGCAGTGGAATCGGGGTAGTGAGTCCCTGAGAGGCCGGAAGCTGGCGACCATGTGATCAGTGGGCGTGTCAAGATGGTTGCCGGCGAAACAAATCTGAGTGCACTACTAACAAGAAGTTTCAGGCTCTCTGGCAAAATGCAGCGTCCTAAATGGGTCCGCGGGCCGACGTGTGTGCTCGTCCTGGCGGTGTTCCTGCTCAGTGGCTTGTTGGCGGTGGCGGACGAGCAGGACTTCCAGGAGGACTTTCTGAAGCAGGAGTACTCCCTGGCGAAGCCCTACCGCGGTAAGAGAACTTGAGCCGAGCTAGCGAAGCTAACAGATGTTAGCAGCTAACCGGCTAGCCCCCCCTGTGTGTAATGACCAGCAGGAAGCCCGTGGCACTCTGCCAGGAAGCTAAAGCTGGTGCTGCGAGCCTAAACCGCTCAGCTATTAACCAGTCCGACCTCGTTTAGTGGTTTTTGATTTACTTCAAAGCCTTTACTTTATCTTTGCCCACAGCACTTGGTGCAGTGAAATACAACGGTGGACTTTCACTATACTAGATTAGATTAGAGATTTATTGACATTTGTACAAGTTAAAAACGTGTTCAAACAGGTTCAAGCCGGTACATTGGAATTACTGAGTCTAAACACACAACAAAGTGTCTGTATGGCAAAGGTGCTGACGGTGCATACGGCTACACTCTTAAATACATTATGCTTATTTACATTACATGAATTACAAAAATAGTATCTATCTGTCAACTATAAAATGCTATCTATCTAATGTGTATAACATATAAAACACTTTCTTTCTTTTTGGTCGTTGCTTTTCCAGTTCCTGAACATGCTGTGATTTACACATGGCCGATCGATTGATCTTAGTCCTGTTCATATTTCATAATCTTTCTGTCTGCCTTTAGAGCAGATGAGTAAACAGCCAACCGTAGACGCTGACAGGTAACTTGCTGATTGGCTGGCAACTGTGTTGTTGTTGGCAAATCAAAGAGTTGTCTTTGATGGGGAGGAGGATGGCTGCAGTTCACTGGAACACCGGTGTGTGTGTGTGTGTGTGTGTGTGTGTGTGTGTGTGTGTGTGTGTGTGTGTGTGTGTGTGTGTGTGTGTGTGTGTGTGTCACAGGTCTGGGTTTCTCCACGTCCTCTCAGTGGGATCTGATGGGCACAGCCATGGTGACCCCTGACCACGTGAGACTGACCCCTGACCTCCAGAGCCGCCAGGGAGCCGTGTGGAGTCGCATCGTAAGTGCTGCCGTGCCGTGACGACAGTGTCGGAGGGGTGGTGGTGATAGAGGGGTGGTGATAGAGGGGTGGTGGTGTTAGAGGGGTGGTGTGTTCTCTCTGTTTCCTCCTCCCACCGTCGCCTCGACTCAGGAATAACCTGCTCTCTCTCTCCCCCACACCACCACCACCTCCTCCTCCTCCTCCTCCAGCCGTTCCAGCTGCGTGACTGGGAGCTCAAGGTGCACTTCAAGATCCACGGCCAGGGCAAGAAGAACTTTAACGGGGACGGAATGGCCATCTGGTTAACCAGGGACCGCATGAAGAATGGTACATACTGACTGCACACGCATTGATGGATTGTATTGTTTGTTTTTAGACTTTTAAAACATGCCTGTCTAATATTTAATTTGTTTTTTATTGAAAGGAATGAAAAAAACTCAAGCTACCTAGAGTCAAAAGTCTATCTATCTATCTATCTATCTATCTATCTATCTGTCTCTATCTGTCTGTGTATCTATCTGTCTGTCTCTATCTCTCCAGTACCTACTGTTGCTGTGATCTGTTTTTCTTCTTCCTGAAGAAGGCGGCTTTGCCTCCAAACTGCTTGAGTCTGACTGACCTTCTTTGTTTTCTGACCCTGTGGGGTTGTTTTTTCTCCGCAGGCCCTGTGTTTGGAAGCGCGGACAACTTTGTCGGACTTGGAATCTTCTTGGACACGTACGCCAACGGCAAGAGCCACGACGTGAGTGCTGTTCAACCGCCGCTTGCCCCTCCGTCAGGTCACAACGGCGTTGAAGACGACTTATTTCTCACCGTCCCGTTAAAATAGTCCCACCTCAAAGCTGCATCACACATGTATCTTTCCTCCCTTTGTTGCGCCCCCCTGTGGAACATCAGAGAACTAAACCTGGAACTCAGGTAGCTTCAGAATCACCTGTGTCTGTTTTGTGTGTTCTGTGTCTCACGGGAGCCCCCTGCTGTCTGTCTGTGTCACTGCGGCGGACTTCCTGGCGTGTGTAACCTGCGCTGTCTTCCCCAGAGGGTGTTCCCGTACGTGTCAGCCATGGTCGGCAACGGAACTCTGTCGTACGACCACGACCAGGACGGGCGGCCCACGGAGCTGGGCGGCTGTGCCGCGGCGCTCCGGAACGCCGTCCACGACACCTTCCTGCTGGTCCGCTTCTCCAGGAACACGCTGACGGTAGGGTGTGTGTGTGTGTGTGTGTGTGTGTGTGTGTGTGTGTGTGTGTGTGTGTGTGTGTGTGTGTGTGTGTGTGTGTGTGTGTGTGTGTGTGTGTGTGTGTGTGTGTGTGTGTGTGGTGAGACATCCGGCTGACTGCTTCCTGCTCCCTGCAGCTCATGGTGGACACTGACGGTCAGCTGGAGTGGAAGAACTGCGCCGTTGTCAGCGGAGTGCACCTGCCTGCGGGCTTCTACTTTGGCGCCTCCTCCGCCACCGGAGACCTGACAGGTGAGAGCGTCTCAGCCCGTGGCTTCCCCGTCCGCAGCCAACTCGCTCCCTCTCTCTAACCCGCCCCCCCCGTCCCACTCTCTCGTGTCACTCCAGACAACCACGACCTCATCTCCATGAAGCTGTATCAGCTGACGGTGCCCAGGACGCCTGAGGAGGAGGAGGCGGAGGCAGCGGAGGCGGCGCTGGAGTTCCCCCGAGTGGACCACATGGAGCAGTACCGAGGTAAGACGTCTCCGCCGTCGCTCGACCTGTCTGAAGAAGGTGACGAGCAGGATGGGAGCGCCGAGCTGGGAATCACCGACGCTGCGCCTTTTGCTTTCTTAATTTCAATCAATTGCTCTTTGTTATTCATCCTGGAGGATGTTCAGCAACATAAGCATTAAGATCTACGGATCAGAACCTCCCCTGCTCCTGGTTCTGTGGTTTAGTCTTGCGGCCAGCAGTCTTTGATCAGTGGTCAGCGGCTGTTTTCAACACGACAGATGCGGTCACCGAGTCTCTGACGTGCTTGTGTGTCCCGCCGCAGTTGAAGTCCAGGATGAAGGGATGGGCGGCGTCCAGCTCTTCTTCACGCTGCTCTTCTCCGTGCTGGGCCTCGTGGTGCTGGTCGTGGTCGGACTCGCGCTCTACGGCCGGTGGAAGGAGAACAAGCGCAAGCGGTTCTACTGATGGCCGCAACGGTTCCGTCGACGGCTTTTCCAGCCGCCGTGCCTGCGCAAATAACTGAAAACACACAACGCCAACGATGACGACAACAATCTCAAGGAAGTGACGGAGAACTGAGCGGGTTTGAAGTCCACAGCTGTGACATGTATGTACATATATGTGTGTGTGTATTTGTGTTTTGTCCAGGGAGATCCTGCTCTTTTAGTTTGGATTTTTACATTTTTTTTCTTGTCCGTGTCAACATGAAGCACAACAAAGACACTGCAGCAACTGCACTGAGAAGACAAACACTGTGGATTCATCTGTGAAAAACTGCTGTGATCACCTTACAGTGGACGGTTGACCAGGCCGTGTCTTTTGTTTGTTTGTCTTTTTTTTTTTTTCTGGTCTTTTAGTTGACTGACTGTTTTAATATTACATAGGTACGTTTCTCTGCCACTTGGGGGCGCTAGCGTACAGCGCCGAGCTGCTGCCTGGGGGATCAGCATCTCTTCTTGCTGCACTGAATGATTCAGACTGTACTGAGCCTCTAACACACGTGATGCCTGTCGGCCTGTAGAGGACGCTGTGCTCATTTTCACCTGCAGGATTCTTGAAAAGAAAAGAAAAAAAAATGTGTTGTTTTTAATTCCACCGTGTTTGTATTGCGTCAGCTCCCGCTGGGATCAGAGGACCTTCCCAGCATCACGTGACCTCAGTGCCTTTCCTCTGGAAACCCAGGAGATCATCTCCTGCTGCATGGGATAGACGATGCAACGTGTTGGTGTGCAGATTATTTTAATACGGGGGGAGGGCCAGGGGTTTTGCAACAGAAGTGTGTGGAAGGCAAAAACAGGGGGATCAGATTCATGTTTAATTGTCGGCTGTGTTGGTAACTTCTGTCTCGTGTGCAAAACACGTGCCAGCAGCGGGTGGAGCGGACATCGTTCTCGCCCTCCTGCTGGCAGAGTCGGAGGAAGACCAAGATGAGCACTTCCGACAGTCAATAAAGTTCTGAACTACAGCCACAAGGTCCTCGGGTCCAGCGTTACTGAGGAGAGAAAGGAAACTCTATAGAAGTGTTTGACAGACGCAGTGTGTGAGAGAAGACATCCAGAGGAGTCCATGCTGAACAGCAGCCTCCTGAAGCTCCCACTGACTGCCCTGTGTGCCTCCAGATGACTCAGCTGACCACTTCCTGGAGCTTCGGGACGGGAAATGAATGAAGGATTTTAAAAACAAGATATCTCCAGTAAGAAAGTTAATAATAAAAATTAAAGGGATGCAAGGCCCAATCAGTTGGATCCAAAACAATGGAGCATTGCCAGCAACACTTGAGCATCCATCTGAAAGATGTTGCGTTTGGAACACGTCTTCCTCAGCAGGCCTGTCAGTGAGACTGTTGAACATCTTTGACACGGACACCTGACTGTTGCTGACTGTTTTTCATCATTTTCTGGATCAGAATGATAAATGACAGCGGTGGTTGCATCATCACATGTGGTCAAAACACAGACAGCAAGGGACTGGCAACATTGAGGGATTTATTAAATATGTATATATGCATTTACGGGTCAGTCATCGCCCTGTATGATACAGAAGTCAAGAGAAAACACTTTGCACAGCATCCCACTTTTTAAATGAAGCGTCCTTCTGTTGTGCCGGCAGCCCCCCGGCGCTCATCACACCTGGGTCCTATTTGCCACGCTGGCCCAGCGTTCTGGCAATGTTCTCGTCCGTCTCGGCAGCGTCCTTGATGGCCTGCAGCACCATCATGTTCCTCTTCCTCGTCTCCTCCATCCTCATGGGGTTCGACTCGGGCAGGTTCTGAAAGGCAGCACAGCGAGAGAGCAGACACATTTCAGGAAACAATCAACATGTTGCTTTAATGCAAATTGAAAATGAAGCCACGCAAAGTTGCAACCAAATATGTCTTTGAAGCCCCACGGTATTTAGCTTTTTTATTGAAATTACTCTTTACAATTTATGACTTACTTACTGTTCATACAATGTCTTCAAGTTCGGGTGGGCCGGGTTAAAAAGCTTACTGGCCACATATGGCCCCCGGGCCATAGTTTGCCCACGCCTGCACTAGCCCAGCGTGTTGTCTAGAACAGGGGTCCCCAACCTTTTTAGCACCACGGCCACGGTTTAATGTGAGACAATATTTTTCACGAACCGGCATGAATTTTTCAAAATAAAATGAATGAAACGGGATTAATTTAACAACGGACCGGCACCGGTCCGCGGCCCGGTGGTTGGGGACCACTGGTCTAGAACTTTGAAGTCACTGGGTCACATGACATTAATGTTGTGTTTAAAAAAAAACAAAAACAAAAACAAGCTTTGACTCAAAGGTTATTGACGCCGACCTGTGGCCCTGTGTTTTGATGGTGAAATTACTCGTTAGCATTAGCAGAAAACAAACGTACGTTGTCGTCGTCGCGGTTAGCGCACGTGACTCTTCGTCACTGACTTGAGTGAGCGGTGTTTTGTCCCGACTGGTTTCCTTGCCGCGCAGTTGCAGATGTGCTGCGCCGCCGGCAGGTTCGACACAAGTTCACACACACGTGCACAACATATTAGCGGCGGTTTTAAAGTCGCAGCTCACATCTTCCACGGCTGTACGCTACGTACTAGTCTATAAACTATTTTACGTCAAGTTGGACTCGACCTTCCTCCCAACAAAATCCAAAATTATCGAATTTGTGTCGAATCTGCTGACGGCGGCCACATCTGCAGCTGTTCGGCAGGGAGACCAGTTGAATCGGAAACCAGTAGGGACACAACACCGGACTGGCCAACCTGACACCGACTCCTGGTGGGACTCACCTTGATGAGCTCCCTCCGCCTCTCTTCACCGGGAGCGATGAGGGACCACATGCCGTAGCCGACCATCACGGCACCAATCAGGGCGCTGCCGCTCATGAGGCTCCGCAGGCTGCTCATACTGGAGGGGCGGAGGCGGGGTGTCCTTCAACCACCGCGGTCCGGTTCGTTCGGTAACGGTCCACTGTCTGTCTGACAGCGTCTTGTGTTTGGTAATACAGCGGCACCTCACCGGAAGTATGTTTTCCTGCACTGGCCAGGCACGGCCGCAGAAAGAAAGAAAAACACAGCGCCACCTGCTGTGCGGGGGTAGAGGACGTGTAATTCCAACGAACGGAAGTGATACTGTACACAACCATAGACGTGAAAGAAATAAGGCAATAAATATAAAGATTTTTAAAAAAAACACTTGTAGGGTATAAAAGAAAAACATTTATTATTATTATTATTATTATTATTATTATTATTATTATTATTATTATTATTATTATTATTATTATTATTTTAAGTCACCAAATCGCATGAATAAAAAAATATATATTTTGAAACTACCATGATTGAAATAGACCGGAAGGCGTCTGCTGCCAAACCCCTGACCAGGAGGTGGCGGTATTGTACCATTTAGCTTTAGGGGGCCATCCCGTCGTCAAACGAGAGATCGAAGAAGAAGAACGACCGTTTGTAGAATACACGAAACCAATGATTCCTATATGTCCAGTGGTCTCCTTCACCTATGGTGAGTATAAATCCATCGTCGACATCGATATATAGTTGGCAGAGCAACACCACCGTCAAATTGCGCCGTCGGCGAGCGTCAGTGCGGTCAACTTGGAGGGATTATTTGCGATGGTGCGCTCGCCCGAGCCCGATGCTAAGTGTTAGCCTAGCCTCATCCTGATGTCTGTCCTCCGCAGTGCCCAGCCGGCTAGGTGAAGATGCCAAGATGGCTACCGGCAATTATTTTGGATTCACCCACGGCGCTGCCGCCCAGTACAGGTGAGACAACGCGACGCAAGTAGTTTGGTGACGTTAACAGTCGAGGGCGACGTGATAATATCGGCTCAGCTAGCGCTAAACTGCACTGTTGGGTCGGATGTTGTCGAGCGGGGGAGGGTAAGAAGAGGGGGAAGGTATCGCTCCGCTGCCGCAGTACCACTGCTCCGAGTCCTCACTGGGGAAAACAGCGCTGCGTTCGAGGGACGCATCGACTGCGTCCTCGCCCGGGACTCCTCCTGCCTTTGTTGGAAGTTCTCTAAAGCTGCTGATAAATATCTGACCTAATAAAAGTGTGTGTGTGTGTGTGTGTGTGTGTGTGTGTTTTAATACGCCGAGGCCACGTTCCTGCAGTGTGTCAGCTGCCTAGAGCCCCTATGGAAAGACCATCATTATGGCCTCCTTGTAATAGTGACACATGTTCTTGGCTAATGATGATGATGCACCACCAAACAGCTGTTCTGTTGTTTTACCACAACAGATTCCAAATGAATGCTGGAAAAAGCGTAACAGAACAGCTAATTATTGAATTATTTCTGTGTAACCACACACATATACACACTAGCAGTCAACAGTCTGGACTCACCCTATAAATTTAATGTCTTTTCTTTCATCCTCATGACTATCGACATTGCAGTTTCTCACTGAAGGCATCAAAACTACGCATGAACACACGTGGGATTATGTTGAAAACAATAAAAGTGTCAAATAACTCAAACACCTTTTATATTGAAATTCTTTGAAATAGCCGCCTTCCATGAAAAGCCTATTTTTAGAGTTATGGAATGTGTTTTTCTTTGCTGCATCATGACAGATATCTTGCTCATGTATTTGATGTCTTCGGTATCTGCAGTGGAGAAAGTACTAAAGATAAACAAAAAAACATTGCATTAGGTGTGTGTGTGTGTGTGTGTGTGTGTGTGTGTGTGTGTACTCGCAGTGTATACACAACAAACAGGATTGATTTCTATCAGGAGAACTGCATATATTGTATGTTGGTAAATTTTGCGATCTTTGGGATGTGACAATCAGTGAGACTTCACTTTTCATTGTAACCAGTGCATAGATTGACCTTCCACCAGGTGAAGCTATATATACTCATCATGCTGCATTCCGTGTGTGAGTGTGCGTGTGTGTGTGTGTGTTCCAGTCAGCAACATGTACTTGAAAAACTGGCTTCCAATGTTTCTGTCACAGTGCAGGGGGTCAAATGTTGCTTGTTGGTGGTGGAGAAAACGGCTCTGACGTCACTGTTCAATTATTTTTCATTCCCTGTTTTTTTGTTTTTTTCACCTTGGATCTATATTATGTTTTTCCACATTTTCTCCGTTAAAAAAGCCCCCATATTTACTATGCTGTTATTAGACCAATGGCCAGGAGCTGAATATTTTTGATGTGACAAAAATGTAATCAAACTGATCAAAGTCCTCTGTAGTTGGTTCTCAATGTTAAGCAGCTCAGAGGGAGCACAGTTTTCATCTTTAAAGCTCCTGAGATCAAACCATCGCGCAAACTCCTCCCCCTGCAGCCATGCTGCGGTACTGCACACCACCACGAGTCACGAACACGCTGCTTTACTCAACTTCACACTTGCAGTTTCCCGTTGTGGTTGGACTGGCTGCTGAACGTTGTGCGTGTGTGTGCTTTGTGTCGCCCCCTGCAGTCAGCAGCCAGGTGCCGGGGTGGCCTACACACACCCCACCACGGTGGCCAGCTACACGGTACACCAGGCCCCGGTGGCGGCACACACGGTGGCGGCGGCCTACGCTCCCACCGCCGCCACCGTGGCCGTGGCCCGGCCAGCGCCCATCGCCGTGGCGGCCGCCACCGCCGCCGCCTATGGGGGCTACCAGCCCACGCACGCCGCCACGGACTACGGATACCCCCAGCGACAGCCGGAAGTCCCGCCCCCT
Source organism: Nelusetta ayraudi (assembly GCF_046127955.1). Taxonomy (NCBI): domain Eukaryota; kingdom Metazoa; phylum Chordata; class Actinopteri; order Tetraodontiformes; family Monacanthidae; genus Nelusetta; species Nelusetta ayraudi. The sequence goes on along the minus strand of NW_027466068.1, from coordinate 1,305,865 downwards.
CCGCCACCCGTCACCTCGCAGAACTACCAGGTAGGAGATGGAGTTCAGCAGTGAGCCACCAAACCCCCCAGACCATCAAATCAAAGTTTATGGAAGTGCGCTTTTTTTTAGGCACCTTATCTCATAATTCCGAGAAAAGATGTAATAATTCTGAAATGGAATAAAGAAAGAGGATCCTTTCTAATCAGTGGCCAGTGGTGGCGTTATCGCTCTGCCTTTACTACCTTCTGGGTTTGAGACGTTGGCAGCAAGTTGGAGGTTTTTATCGAGAGGCGATTGATTGGGTTAAATTCTTCTTGGTCGGTGTTTTCCACAGGACTCCTACTCGTACGTGCGCTCCACCGCTCCTGCCGTGGCCTACGACACTAAGCAGTACTACCAGCAGCCCACAGCCACGGCGGCCGTCGCCGCCGCCCAGCCACAGCCCAGCGTGGCCGAGTCCTACTACCAGTCAGGTACCGGACTCCCCTCCGAACAGAACCATCACCGTCTTTGTTTGCTTCCGTGCACGCCGCTGATCGACCCCTGCAAATGATTTTATGCGCAGCCCCCAAATCAGTGTACAGCCAGGGCGTGACCTCCTACACGCAGAGCCAGCAGAGCAGGCAGGTGGCGGTGATCAAGCCGGCGGCGCCCAGCCCGGCCTCCTCCACCTTCTCCATCTACCCGGTGACCTCCACCGTCCAGCCCGTGGCCGCCGCCGCAGCTGCTGCCGCCGCCTCGGTCGTCCCCTCCTACTCCCAGAGCCCCACCTACAGCACCAACGCAGTCACCTACTCCGGTAGGCCGAGCTTCCTCCCATGCATACTGGTCACATGATGATGAACGGCAATGACGTGGGACTTTGATCTTGATCATCTTGTGCTGCGTTTTAGGTTTTTTTCTGTTCGGGTGGGCAGCAGAGGTGTGTGTGTGTGGGGGTGGGGGGTATTGATTCATGTTGTAGTACTCGAGGTATCAGGGGCATTTTTACACTGAGAATTGAGACAGTCAAAAAATGTATGCTTTTTTTTTTTTTAATTTGCAGCCTTCTTGCTTTAAATTTCAACAGTAACCCAAGCAACAAAAATACATGTTAAAATAAAGTAACAGTCCGGTGGGCCAGCAGCTCGCAGCTCCTTTGCTTGTATTGCTTCACAGGCCAACTATAATTACACTGCAGCTCAGAGACACCTGTGTTCTACAGTCTGTCCACGTTCCTCAGCCTCGGCCATTCCCAGCAGGTTCTCAGCAGGACTCTCTGTTCCGTGTCGCTCCGCAGGAACATCGTACTCGGGCTACGAGGCGGCGGTCTACTCGGCCGCCTCCAGCTACTACCAGCAGCAGCAGCAGCAGCAGCAGCAGAAGCAGGCGGTGGCGGCGGCGGCGGCCACGGCGGCCTGGACGGGCAACACCTTCACCAAGAAGCCGCCCTTCCAGAACAAGCAGCTGCGGCCCAAACAGCCACCCAAGCCACCGCAGATCCACTACTGCGACGTCTGCAAGATCAGCTGCGCCGGCCCGCAGGTCAGTGTAGCGACGCCGCTTCAGACCTGTCACGGCACTGGCAGTCAAGTGTCTGTGAAGGTTCTCAGTCGTTCAGGTCATCTTAAGGTAGAAGTTCACATGATCGTGGGTGTTCTGGTGCAATAAGGTGCAAGTGATTGTCTGGTTCCTGTTCAGACCTACAAGGAGCACCTGGAAGGCCAGAAGCACAAGAAGAAGGAGGCGGCGCTGAAAGTCTCCCAGAGCAGCGCCGGCGGGGGCGCTGCTGGTGGTGGCGGGGGCGGAGCCTTGGCCCGCAGCGCCCAGAACCAGCTTCGCTGCGAGCTGTGCGACGTCTCCTGCACCGGAGCCGACGCCTACGCCGCGCACATCCGCGGAGCCAAGCACCAGAAGGTAAGAGGGCGGCGGGGCGAAGCGTCCAATGGGCTTCCGGCGAGGGCCGAACATCGCTGACGAGCTGGCGGTCTCTCCTGAGCAGGTGGTGAAGCTCCACACCAAGCTGGGGAAGCCCATCCCCTCCACCGAGCCCAGCATGGTGGCCCAGAGCTCCTCCTCCTCCTCCTCGACGGCCTCCGGCAGTAAGACCACCGCGGCCGCCCTCAGCAGCTCCTCCCAGTGCCTCTCCTCTGGCTCCGCCTCCTCCTCCACCTACCTGAAGCCCGTCAACATCGTCAGTGGTGGCGGCGGAGGCGGCATGGGGGTGAAGAACCCCTCCGTCGGCAGCCTCTCCGCTGCCGCCGCCGGCCTTGCCGGGAAGAAGGTCAACGCCCCGAAGATCAACTTCGTCGGTGCGTAAAACATCGTTTTGTTCCAAATGCATCAAAACAAATGGCTTGAAATATGAAATATGTCAAACGCCTGACTGGGAACACACGGTCCTCCGTCGCAGGCGGGAACAAGCTCCAGACCACCGCCAAGCTGGAGGACGCCAGGGCCGAAGTCAAAGCGGAATCCACAAAGTCGTCGGCGCCCCCTGCAGGCGCAGTGGACTCCAAGTCGGTCGACGTGTCGGACTCGCTGGCGGCCTCGGCGCTGGCGGCGCTGCAGAGCGACGTGCAGCCGGTCGGCCACGACTACGTGGAGGAGGTGGGTTTTCAATGTGGGAGGAGTCCACATAGTGCAGTGTTTCTCAACAGATTGGGTCTTAGTTTACCTTATGTATTGGTTTTTTAAAGGGATTTTAAAACATGTATACACACACACACACACACACTTATAGGGAAAATGTTGGGCCGTTACTTTGCAGGACACACAATTCAATTCAATATTTTCAATAATTAATTCACTGGACTTGACAGGAAGTAGGCCTGTGTTATATATAATATACATGATAATATACACTGCTAGTGTACATACCTGGCACAGAAATGCATACATACGTGTCAATGAATTCAAATATCTATGCATTGTTTTATTTATGACCACCTGCTATTGGCTGTTGAGTGCACTGTACAGTTGCTAGATGGAGCCTCCTGCAGGAAGCAGGGGGTGAGTGGGCGATCCTCACCCCTCCGTCTCCCCTCCTGCTGCAGGTGCGCAACGACGAGGGCAAAGTCATCCGCTTCCACTGCAAGCTGTGCGAGTGCAGCTTCAACGACCCCAACGCCAAGGAGATGCACCTGAAGGGCCGCCGCCACCGGCTGCAGTACAAGGTGCTTCACACCTGGACACGGCTGCTCGGCAGGGTCACGTGACTCTGTCCAGGCCCCGCCCACTCTTCCTCTCCAGATTCTCTCTGATCACAGCCTGGTTGGTTTTGTCATTGGTTGACGTCTCGCCGTCGGCGGTGCTTTGCAGAAAAAGGTGAACCCGGACCTGCAGGTGGAGGTGAAGCCCAGCATCCGGGCCCGCAAGATCCAGGAGGAGAAGATGAGGAAGCAGATGCAGAAGGAGGAGTACTGGAGGAGGAGGGAGGAGGAGGAGCGCTGGAGGATGGAGATGAGGTGAAGGCTGTGGGGTGGTGGTGGTCAGTGAGCTTCCTGCTGATTAGGCGGCCTCACTCACTCACACATACCGTCTCTCTCTCTCTCTCTCTCTCTCTCTCCCAGGCGGTATGAAGAAGACATGTACTGGCGGCGGCTGGAGGAGGAGCAGCATCACTGGGACGACCGGCGCCGCCTAGTGGACGGAGGCTATCCACAGGGGCCCCCGGGCCTGCTGGGGGTCCGGCCCGGCCTCCCCGGCCTCCAGCAGCAGGGCTCCGTGGTACGACCTGCTGCGGGATCCTCGCCTGGCTGACCTCTGACCTCTGACCTCCTAACCCCTCGTCTGTTCCCCCTCCAGCCGCCGCGCCGGCCCGACTCCTCGGACGACCGCTACGTCATGACCAAGCACGCCGCCATCTACCCGTCGGAGGACGAGCTGCAGTCCATCCAGAAGATCGTGTCCATCACGGAGCGAGCGCTCAAGCTGGTGTCGGACATCATCACCGACCAGGAGCAGGACCAGGACCAGGAGCAGGACCAGGAGCAGGACCAGGAGCAGCAGGAGGACCAGGAGAAGGCGGATCCCGCCAAGGACAGGTGAGCTCATCCTCAGGAAAACTACGGCCCAGGGGCCACAGGCGGCCCGTTAAGCCTTTCAATGCGGCCCGCGGAACTTGAAACTGTTTTAATGAACCTTGTTTTAGTTTCCCTGCGTTCTGCCACAGTGATGATAAGGAGTCACTTCAACAAAGAGAGGATTGGTTGCAACATTGCTTTGCTTCATTTTACATTGACATTAAAGCTGCGTCTCCTATGAGGCGGCTCAACAACACTCCATCTATCCATCTGCTGCTGTTCCGCTACCCCCCTCTGTAGAACCCACCAGTCAAAGAGTTTCCCAGCCCTGAACAGAGGGACACTCACTGACGTGTGTGTGTGTGTGTGTGTGTCTGTGTGTGTGTGTGTGTGTGTGTGTGTGTGTGTGTGTGTGTGTGTGTGTGTGTGTGTGTGTGTGTGTGTGTGTGTGTGTGCCCTCTCCAGGGTCCTGAAGGGTGTGATGCGGGTGGGCGTCCTGGCCAAAGGCCTGCTGCTCCGCGGTGACACCAACGTCCAGCTGGTGCTGCTCTGCTCAGAAAAGCCCACCAGGAGGCTGCTGGGCCGCATCCTGGAGCTCCTCCCCCAGCAGCTGAGCGTACGCGCCCACCCAATCGGCACTCGCCGCCACCGCCGCTCTCGTCTCCCCCAGCCCGACGCCTCAACGTCTCCTCCCCTCCCTGCAGGTGGTGACCCCGGAGAAGTACGAGGTCAAGGGGTCAGCGGAGGAGGCCGCCATCGTCCTGACGTCCAGCGCCGAGCCCAAGATGCAAGTGACCATCACGCTGACGTCACCCGTCATCCGGGAGGAGAGCGGCCGGGACGGAGGTCGGAAAGCATCACAGCTCCCCCCACTCCTCTCTATCTATCGCTCTCTCTCGCTCTCTCTCTCTCTCTCTCCCTCGCTCTCTGTACAAACCAGTTTCACAATGTGGGTCCGCCCCCCTGCGGAGCTCCGAGCCGCCGGCCGCCGCCGCTGCTGCTTTTTTTTTCTCCTCCATGACCTTCTTCTTCAGAAGGTCAAAAACCCAAACAAGCTGCACCAGAACAAAGCCGTTCTGTCCATCCGACCTTCTAACAGTCAGTCGGGATTAGAATCTGGAGTTGTTGGAACGTGGCGCCGATCCACTTCCAGCGGAGAGAAAAATCAAAAGAAAGCAGAAGCAGGCTCGGCTCGGCTCTTTGGCTCTGTGACCTTCAAGATGCCCTCTGACACCTGAAGCACAGCATGGTCAGTGTCTGCATTGTGTGGAGTCTCCTAGTTCTCCCCAGGTGACACTCTCACTTTGTTTCCTGTGTTCCAGCGATTCCGTTTCCATATTTTATATTCCGACGCTGCCTGTTCTCCACATTAAAGCGAGACGTGAGACAGGAGACGCACAGCAACCCCCACCAAAATAAAATTCCAAAAAAAAGCCAACAGACAATTCCTTCCTGCATGAGCCGAATGTGTAGACGTCAGGAGGCATTTCTGGTCCTTGACTCTTCATTTGGAATGAATTGTGTGAATAGATTTGAGACATTTTTTTTATTGAGACGCTTTGAAAAAAGAAGAAAAAAGAAAAATTTTGGAAGTGATTTTTTTTTTGGTGCCCTCACAGGAAACAAAAGTTCCCTCGGTGTGCCGGTGAACACTCTGTTCTGAAGTGCTCCCCTGAGTCGGACCACATGTTCCTCTCTCTCTCTCTCCTCAAACCTTCACCAATTTGGCCTCAGTCGCTCCAGCTGATTGTTATCGATCACCGCTTGTCCACCAGTCCACCTCCCACCAGCAGGGGTTCCCTCTGAATTGAGAGCAGCACTGTTTTCTGAGCATCTCCAACTCTTCTTGAGGGAGTGTTTGTTTCTTTTCGTTGATTTTTTTGTGGAAGGGTTTGGGGTGCGAGCGCGGCCTCTGTGATTGGCGCGTGCGCTGACCGCTGTCGGCCAGGTGTGCATGCAGTCGGTCTCCTAACCCTCTGGTTTGCTGGTAGTTCTCATGTTTTGTTTTTCTCTTTTCTTCAGCACCCCATCGCTTCCTCTTTCATTTCTGTAGAGAGTCCAGAATAAAGAGCTCTTTCTATTTCCTCTCAACACTTCCACCCACCCACCCCCACCCCCCCTCACTCCCAACCGACAAAAAAAAAAGAAAAAAGAAAAAGGGAAACAATCCAAATGCAGTCAGATGTCTTCCTCCAGAGGTTTTGTTGGGCTTGGGAAGGATTTTTGACCAAGGTTTTCTCACATCCCAAAAACTTTGCCACACCTACTGTCTATTTATCCATTTCTATCAGGTCATAGACACTAAAACTGCCTGCTAGAATTCTCCTTCAATGCTGAACTGACGACGGTAACGCTTTGTTTTTGGGTTTCAGCCTCTCAAGAATTTTTTTTCACTTGTTTTTCCCTGATTTTTTTTTTTAGTCCTCCTTAAGGAGCTCATATCTTGCTCATTTCTAACTATAATATATATATACTGCATATATATCTTAAAATCCAGTGGAGCAGCTATGCACCATGACGTCTCCTAAACGTATAAACATCAAAAATCTATTTTGACGCTTTAAAAAATTCCTACTAGAGTTTGATTTTAGCTTCATGAAACAATTTCCAGCTAAAAAGTGGGACCGGCAACATTCGAGTGGTTCCAGGTGATAGACTGAGCCGGCCCTGCGGCGGCTGCTGCTGCTGCTGCTGCCGTCGCCGTTTCTTAAATGATAATTTTTCTTAAATGATAAAAAAAAAAAAAGCAAGATATGGCCTCTTTAACGTGCATTGGGCGAAAGTGAAGACGGGCCCCTCTTCCTCCTCAGCGCCTGCTGCCCGTGCAGGAGGAGGAGGGGATTTCTCTCACCCCCACCCTCCCCACCCCCCACCCTGGTGGTATGTGTGGCAATGTGTTTGTCCTCTGACAGCGCGGCTAACCTGGTCAAACACCCGTTCCTCCTCACCATGTTGACACTTGAAATCCATTTTTAGATGTAACTTCGGGTTTGGTGAAAGACCCAGCGGACGTCTTGGACAGGCAAAAATGCCTTGACGCTCTGGCTGCTCTGCGCCACGCTAAGTGGTTCCAGGTTCGCAACATCATTTTACTTTCTTCTTGTAGCCTTATGAGATGCATTTCTTTATGACTCTGACTATGATGATATGATGATGATTCTTACGATCATTATTCTGTCCATGCCTTTATTTCTGTTCCACATTCGGTTTCCATGGTCCCAAGATTAAGAAAATTCATTTGGAAAGGCAAAAAAAAAAAAAAGAAAAAAAAAAGCGCGCAACGTCCACATGTGTGTGTTTATATTCAAGGATGCCACTATGAAGACAAAAGGATCTGATCCCAGTTGCCATTTTGTAATTTGAGATTCTGAATGACAATATTTCTGCAGCTCACACACACACACTCTCACACACACACACACCTGGCATCCTTGTATTAGCTCCAATTGAAGTCGTGCATTCGAGCTCCATGTGATTCCATAAGGCTGCACAATAAACCTGCACAGAGTTGTGCCATAGACAAGTGCTCCTATGCCTCTTGTCTGGATGGTTTTGTTATATATATTTATATATATATATATATATATATATATTATTCTAAATATATTTTGTTAGGATGGGGATTGAGGGAGGAAATGGGACCATCTGAGTAGTTTCCTGAGTTTGTGCCCCCCCCTTCCCCCGTCCCCCCTTCCACCCACCGCTGAGCACAAACTCAGGCAAAGTAGCCCAGATGTCCTGACCTCCCTCAGTCCCCTGACCTCCTGACCTCCTCCTCTCAGCTCCACTCTGTTGCTGTGAGAGCGCTGGGCCACTCCAGCCGGGCCTCGGGGTTTAGAGGACGCGGGGAAACACGGGGGCGGGGGGACCCCCCCACCCCCGTTTTCTCCAGCGTCTTGCAAACTCTGAGTTGCCGTTACTAACTGTGAGGCACAAGACTACTGCGAATGGCAGCTGATGGCAAACCTTTGCCTTTGTTTCTTTTTGTTATGATTTTGATATTTGTCGTGGCGTGCACACACACCCCTCAGACCAGAACTCAAGCTTCCATTGTGCACAGTAGTGTTTGGACCTCTGGCCAGAGCTGATTCTCGATGTTTCCGTTTGTTTGTTTGTTTGTCGTCTATTTTTTGGCAACCATCTGTGGTGGCTTGCGTGCGTTGCCGTGTCCGCTGCGTGAACACTAACTGTGTTGCATCAAAAGGCTAGAGCCAACGGCCTGCAGTCCTGCGTCATCATCATCCGCATCCTGAGAGACCTGTGCCAGCGGGTCCCCACCTGGTCGCCCTTCCCGGGCTGGGTGAGTGGACGGACACACACACACACACACACACACACACACACACACACGCACACACATCATTCACACTGGAGCAGGGCTGTCAAACTCATCTTGGTTCACGGCCACATAGAGGAAAATCTATTCCCAAGCGGGCCGGACCGGTGACATCATGGCATGGATCCATGCCATGTAAATGGCATTAGCGATAATATGGCGATAGGACAAAACAAGATTTGATTGACGGGAGTTCCGGTCATGTGACTTTGCGAGCGGCACAAAGCAAAGCAAAGCAGGTAGTGGAAGCGACACGCAAGGAAAAGAAGGTCTTCCTGGTTGCCACTACCTGGTGGCCGTAGTTTAGCAAAACAGTGTCGGGAGAGATAAAAAAAAAAAACTGTCGAACGAACTACCGAAGCACCAAGGACCACAACAGTGGGAGTTGTGGCAGCGAACCGCTGCCTCGTAACTTCGCACCTTGCAGCGGTTTTTAACGCTGTTAGCATGGGTTGAATGAAGCTGTCGCTGTTTTGTGTGGACTGAAACAAAATCATTCTAAGCTGTGTGTGTGTGTGTGTGTGTGTGTGTGTGTGTGTGTGTGTGTGTGTGTGTGTGTGTGTGTGTGTGTGTGTGTGTGTGTGTGTGTGTGTGTGTGTGTGTGTGTGTGTGTGTGTGTGTGTGTGTGTGTGTGTCCCCTCCCTCCCTCAGGCCATGGAGCTGCTGGTGGAGAAGGCCATCAGCAGTGCGTCGGCTCCGCTTAGCCCCGGCGACGCCCTCAGACGCATCTTTGAATGTATTTCATCGGGAATTCTGCTTCCTGGTAGGACAGCGTTTTGCTGGGTTTGAACGCTTGTCTGCCTGTCACTGTTTCTCAATCCACGTTGTCTGTGTGTGCAAGGCGGCCCCGGCCTGCTGGACCCGTGTGAGAAGAAGCCGGTGGACACGCTGTCGTCCATGGAGGAGCAGCAGAGGGAGGACATCACCTCCAGCGCCCAGGTCCCGCCCCTGACACTCCCCTCCTCCACCCGTGACACTCTCCTTCTCCACCCATGACACTCCAATCCCCTCCTCACATGACACTCCCCTCCCCTCCTCACATGACACTCTCCTTCTCCACCCATGACACTCTCCTTCTCCACCCATGACACTCCCCTCCTCCACCCACGACACTCCCCTCCTCCACCCATGACACTCTCCTTCTCCACCCATGACACTCTCCTCCTCCACCCATGACACTCCCCTCCTCCACCCATGACACTCCCCTCCCCTCCGCCCCTGACACAATGACACTCCCCTCCCCTCCGCCCCTGACACAATGACACTCCCCTCCCCTCCGCCCCTGACACAATGACACTCCCCTCCCCTCTGCCCCTGACACTCCCCTCCCCTCTGCCCCTGACACTCCCCTCCCCTCACATGACACTCCCCTCCCCCACCCATGACACTCCCCTCCTCCACCCATGACACTCCCCTCCTCCACCCATGACACTCCCCTCCCCTCCACCCATGACACTCTCCTCCTCCACCCATGACACTCCCCTCCGCCAGATTTGCCAGGAGGAATTGGGGGTAATGGCGCTCTCAACTCTTCTGATTGGTCCCCGCACCGTCTCTTCTTCTTTCTGCTCATCTCGCTGATTTCGAGTCGCTCCATGCGCCACTGTCAGTCAACGAGGGCAAATGAACCCCCTAGTGGTCATTTATAGTACATTGTTTAGAATGATGATGAACACCTGCTGACACCAGCAACCAGCTTGGGTTGGTTTGGAGAATCAACATTGTTATCCCTCAGCCACCAAAGGTGGCGCACTCGAGGTAGAAGTGAGACTTTGCAGCGACCAATCAAATGAGTTTGGCTGAGGTTTGAGGCGTGGTTATCCTTGTTACCTCCCGGAGAAAACCTCTCGCCTCCCCTCCAGCACCACTCAGACGCCCCCTGCTGGTTGCTGATATTGATTGTTTTTTGTGTTTCTTGGTGGTGCAGTTTGCCCTGAGGCTGCTGGCCTTCCGCCAGATCCACAAGGTGCTGGGCATGGACCCCCTGCCGCAGATGAACCCCCGCTTCAACGTGCGCAACAGCCGCAAGCGCCGCCGCGACAACAGCGACGGCAACGACAGCTTCGAGGGCGAAGGCAAGAAGGACAAGAAGGACCACGAGGGTTTCTAACCCCACCCACCAACCATCACCTGCAGCAGCCGTCATCCTTCTCCTGCCCCCCCACCCACCTCCCCACCTTCCCTCCGAAAGACAAACACCACCGAACAGCTGTTGTCACAGCATCCCACTGGACCGTGTTGTGTTGGTCTGTAGTTGTAGGTCCCCTTCAAGTTGTTGAGCAGCGGTTTGCACCGACTGGCCGCCGGGACAGGAAGTGACGCAACCGGGAGGAAAACAAACAAAAGATTTCACTCATCTGTATAGTTGCATTCATAGTTTTGACTGTGTTATGATAATAATATAATTCTTATTATTGTTGTTATTAATATAATTGTGAGACATTTCATTTAGATGGCTTCATTTTACTTGTTTAATTTTAATTTTATTTTTTTTTAAATATCAACTTCTGTGCTTTTTAATGCCAAGTGCTGTTTGCTGCCGCGGTCATCTTGTTCTGTCCCAATGCTAAGCTACGCAGAAAGGAAAAAAAAAGACCCAAAGAGGCACTTGCTTACAGATGCTAACTGTCCACGGCGCTTGTCAGTAGTGAAGTCGTGAGCCGCCCTATATGTCAGTGCTGCCCCCTACAGACCATGTTGAGATCGTCTGCTTGGATAAATCTTTGAGCAGATGACGAGAGAAACGTTTTGTTTTGGTGGGATTCAGGGCTGTGTCGTCTTTGATGTTGCTGTTGGTTTTTTTTCCCCTTTTGTGTTCTTTTTTTCTCTGCTTGCTCGCCCCTTTTTAACCCCGACGGCTTTGACGCTGGAAGTAGTTTCTAAAATCTGAGGCTGTGAGGTGTCGTCTCTGTGCTGAATGCTTCCATCCTTCTGCTGTCTGCTTCTTCGTGTCCGCAGCGGAATAAACACCTTTCCAGACTGAAGCCGTCCTCAATCGTCTCCTTTCTTAAAAACATAAAACTGTCCTTCAAATCACTTTCATGTCCTCAGACGTGGTCATAATGGTCCCAGTTCACCTCTGACCCAGTCTGGACTGCCATGTCAGCAGTGCCTCACCAGAGGGCGCCATCTACACCCCTGAGGCAACATTCAAGAATAAAATCAGAACAAACTGGAGAACAATGAGCGCTTCCACGGTGATGTCATCCTTTAATCATCATCAACATCATCGAGTCTCCGCTCACTGATTTTACAACATGAGATCTGAACGTCGTCGTGTCACGAAGAGAGAGGGAGAGAGTGAGAGAGAGGGCGGAGCAAGAAGTGAAGGTGGCCACCGCTGGAGTCAGGAGTTGCGTTACAATCATGTAAGTTGTCAAAATGCTCGTGTTCCTTCTCTTTCTCCACTTGAAGAGACAAACGGCCGATGATGATGATGATGATGACGATACTAGTTGATCTCATTGAAGTCCTCGGAGAAGCCCGAGTATGGAGCCGCATCAGCAGGGTCTGCAGAGAGAAGAATTAAGAGCCACAAGCTTTGAAAATACTTGACAGGTTGACCTTAATAATCTTTTTAAAATTCCAGTTGGAGTTGAAGTTGATACTTCATTTACGTTAAATGTTAAATATTCCACATGTACTATTTGGGTTGTCGTAAAATTAAAGATCAGTTGTTGCCACAATTAACTGAGTTGCCACAAGTTACTGAAAATAAGAGTTTGCTCTTCATGACCTGACTGACTATTAAATCAGACTGTTAATATTACTGTTTTTAAAGCCATGTTTATGTCTTATTAAGAAAATAGTTTTACCCCCAGAGTGACTAAAACAAGAGGAAAAATATCATGTTGTCTAAACTCACTTCAACCTCGGCCCTTTGTTTTTTCTTTTCAGTCCTATAACTGCGTTTTAAGCCAAAGATTTTTATACTTTCTCCGTATATTTTTGGTCATTGATCGGAACGGTGAGCACTAGGAGGCGCTGTTACCTTCGCACGGCCCCCTTTTGAAGTAGACGTCATCGATGGCCGTGTCGCTGCGCAGCGACGGTCCCCTGGTGGCCTCGAAGATGATCTGCAGTGCAGTGAGTTTTTATTCATTAATTTTTTTTCAATCAGGTGTTTGTACCGGGCGCTCACAGACGGATGCTGTCCCGCCGGCCTCCTACCTGGTGTCGGACGTCACAGCGGTAGTCCACCATCGCCCTCATCCAGCTGATGCTCTGCTCGCCACGCCGCCGCCACAACAGCGCCTCCCGCTGGCCGCCACCGCCGCTGCGGCGCAGCAGCACGCTGAGGATGCCCGTTCCCGAGCCGTACATGTGGTAGTAGAAGATCAGGCACTGCGGGGAGGAGGAGCCTCGCAGGTCAGAGGTCAGCAGGCGAGCTCTGTGGCCCGGACGCATGTGCGAGGCCTCGATGTGCATGAAGTGACCTGCAGGGGGAGACGTGGAGCGGAGCGGAGCAGGGCGTGAAAAGAGGAGTTGAGTTGCTCTGTGAAGGAGGAGAGAGGCATCGCTCGCTGGCCAGAGGAAGTGACTCACCCACCCCAGTGCTGTGGTCCCCTCTGGGCCCCGTGTAGGAGGTGGGGGTGTGGCCTCGCGCTCGCAGCCAATCAGCTTCGTCCGTCAGGCGGTCCTGGACGTAGCCGCACACTCCGCTCTCAAAGTTGCACTGACCCGGCAGCGACCCTGCAGGCCCACACACACACAGCCAGTCACTTCAGGGAGGGGGTGGGAGGAGAGGCGGCACCATGAGGCGTGGCCTGACTCCTCCTCCTCCTCCTTCCTCTCCTCCACTGCTTCCTCATTCAACCATGTATTTCACGTCCTGATGTTCCGTCCTGCAGCTCCTGTGGGCCTAGCAGCTCACTTAACCCTCTGTTTGCAGCCTTCTACTGAGACAGCTGCAGGGTCAGACCTTCCTCAGAAACCAGCCGGTCTTATCGTTCCATTTCATGAAAACAGTTCCCACAGTTTTTGGTGATTTCGTTACTTTTATTTGGTGGAAAAAACTTAAAACTTAAAAATAACAAAATAATGAATCCATGCTCAACTTTACGGTCTTCAAAAACTGTGCGATCTTTTCCTCGAGGCTGGATATTATTTTGCGATGCAGCAGATGCGTGTTATCTTCATCATATTCTACCAGCAGCGCAGCAACGGTGACTGAATTTCTTTGGAGGAAAAAATAAATCACTTTCAAAAATTTCCCATTTGCACACAATTTTTTCTTCTGCTGAAATTCACTGAGTTACAGGAGAATTTTCCTCGTTGCCATCAGCAGCTCGTGTGCAAGTCGCTCAAACCTTCTTCCTCCTGAAGGGGGCAGACTCGCTGCTGTTACATACAACTCCAGTTGAAAGAAAAAACAAAACAAAACAAATCAGAGAGTCCCTCTAACTTTGCCATGTGACCCGAGCCCATGGTTACCTGCTGTGATCTTACAGTCGCCCAGAGTGACGGTGATGTCATCGAGGGCCACCAGGCCACACTCCCAGAAGCTCCGGCAGATGCTGGCAAACACCAACTGGGCGGGGGGGGGGGGAGCAGAGAAAATACACCTTGTGTGAGCTGGCTCCTCCCACTTCCACACAGCGCCGCCCCCCACCCCTGCCCAGGTCGCCCTTCATACTTTGGTCCGCATGGGCTTCATATAGGTGATCTCCACCTCGGTCCACATGGACCTGGAGGTGTCGGCCAGGCTCCAGACCTTCTCCAGGGCCACCTCGTTCTCGTCGTAGATGTAGAGGGCCAGGCCGTTGTCCACCTTCCTCAGGCCCTGCAGCAGGTAGTAGAAGCGCAGGCAGTACTTGTGGTTCCCCGGTAGGAAGGGCCCGTGGAGTCGGCCCACGTAGCCAGGTGTGGCGCCGGAGCGGGCGTTGGCCACCAGGAAGCGGCCTCACACCGTCGGGAGATGGAGAGTTAGCCTGATCCGACAGAAGCAAGCTAACTGGGGCTAAAACTTCTGACCCCTTCCTCCTCACTGCGCCCCCTGGTGGACTCACCCGTTCCCGTGGTGTGGTCGCCCGTCCGAAAGGCGTTGGGCTGAACCGCCACCCGGCTCCACACCCGGCCCTCGGCCCGCCCCTGGTGGTAGAGACACGTTCCGTCGTCCTCAAAGTCGCAGTTGGCCAGCGAGGGGTCGACCATCGGCTCTGCGGCACAGAGACACCTGCTGAGGTCCACCGCAAGTACTGCCCCCTCCAGCATGTTTGGCAAAGGCTGCCAAACATGCTTCACAACCAGGTCGGAGTCTTGGTGATGTCACACACTAGTTCTGAAGCCCATAGGTTGGTTTCACGCTCAGCTGCGCCACCTGGAGCTTCCAGGATTGTTTTGAAACTGGAAGATTCCATATTGGAGTTTGTGAGCAGCGATTGGAGCGTGACTGCATCATGTGACCTCAGGACTGCGGTTGACTACTAAACTTTAGTCACACCCACAACTTTATAGCCGTTTTTTTACCGCATATTAGACCGACTCAAACATCAGATCCTGGCAATTTAGACCAACATAAACATTGTAACCAGTCTAGGCTCCTCCCCCTTATTGACAGCCAGTCATTTTTAGTCTTTTTGCAAGTGGCTCTGATGGCCCCCTGCTGGCCAAACTGTAGAATGCAGGTTTTTGGTGTATTCATGTTGAAACTGGAAGTTCCGCCCATCTTTTTTAAACAACAACATCCAAAACCCAACTACAGAGTTCCTCATGAAAAGGAGATCATAGAACTAAAGGCACTGAAGGCAACAAGACACCAGTCCTGTCCTTATTGGCCCACCGGGACGAGCCAATCACAGTGTCTTCCTGTTTCTCTGTCTTTTCTCCCGGCACTGATCCAAACCGGACAGACGCCTCCAGAACCGGATCCAGCAGAGATGGGGAACATCTCTCTGGTTAAGGTATCTCACCTGTGTCTGTGTGGCAGAACTTTGGGGAGAAGACAATGTCGTCTATGGCCACGTATCCTCCTCTGGCACTGTTGAATGCCGCCTCAAACACCAGCTGGCAACACACACACACACACACACAGAAAGCAACACAAGTCAACAGAACACACAGGAAGAAGCGGCACCAGCAACACCACCTCTGATCTATGCCGATGTGTTGTTGTGTTGTTATGACAGTTGTGTGTGACATTTGTCAGCTCCGTCTGTGGAGCCAGACTGGATGGAAAAGTTCTGCAGGAAGAGATCCAGTTAACCCAGTTTGTAAAAGTTACACAAGTTTCTTTCCACGGCACAGCGGCGGCACGCAGTGGGTGTCTCTCTGGCTCAGAGCGCAAGGACAGGAAACCAACAACTCATGGGAGGGAGAGAGGGAGAGAGAGAGAGAGAGAGAGAGCGAGAGAGAAAAGAGTGAGAGACAGCACACAGGAGTGCGAGCGGCGTCCGAGGCTGAGCGGCGCCATATGGAAGGAATTTAGAAAAGAAATGTTGTGCAGCTGAAGATGAGAAAAGACCCCGAAGTTCCTGAACCGCCAGCCAACTTCTCCATCTCCTGACCGTCCCTCAGAACCCCGGCCAATCAGGGGGGGGTTTGATGCTCAGGTGGCAGATTTACAGCCTATGAAGTTTTGTTTAATTGCTTTTTGAATAATGATGTCATCAGCGTAAATCTCTTCAGAGTCTCAGAAGTGAAAAGTGATGTCTGTGGTGATGGGACTCGACTGTGCAGGAGGTACTTAAACCCTGGGGGCTGGGTGGAGCGCGCGTGTGTGTGTGTGTGTGTGTGTGTGTGTGTGTGTGTGTGTGTGTGTGTGTGTGTTCGGAGGTGCTGTGTCATCACTTGCTACTCTGACTAAACAGCAAATTGTTTGCTAAGCCATTACCAGGAAATTAGACTCGAGTTTCTGCCTCAGCAAAAAGATTTTCTATGTTTTAACGAGGTTGTCAAAGGTCAAAGAAATGTCTGCACCTGTTTCCTAGTGAGCATTAACTCTTACTTAACTAACTGAACCAACAGAACCGGGTTGTATCTGAACCCAGGCCCAGTCACCACAGTGACCTCCAAACACACAGTGGTCTACTTCCGGCCGCCTGACTGGCTGATGACTCACTGACCTGCAGGGGGTGGGGTGCCTTGATGTCCACGCCCACCAGGGTCCAGCCGGCGGTGGTGTACACCTCGGGCCTCCACACCTCCTCGTAGTGGCCAAGCTGGTCGCGGGTGAACAGGATGAAGATGTTGCCTCGCTCCTGGTCCCGGTGGTAGTAGAAGGTCAGGCAGCCCGACATGGGCGCCGTGGTCATGGGCGAGGTCAGCTTGGCCACCTCCTGGAAGTGCTTGGCGTACACCGAGTCCACATACATATGGTGGCCTGCGGTGGAGGCACAAGGACATTTCAGTGACACAGGATGTGACACAATAGTAAAGTGACACCAGGTGGGTTTGGACTGAACGGCGTCGAGATGAGCGTCTTCACTCAAACTTTCACAAGGTCCGCCCCCTCTTGGCCGGGCCGCAAGGAGGCAGAGTCCACCGCAATCAAACATTCAGGGAAAATCTGAAGCCACTCATTCCTGGTTCTCCTTGTCCGAATATTCCATGATAGGTTTTTTCCTCCTGTAGGTGGCTCACCAAAACACTCCATTCATCTGCTGCTGCTCCAGCCCCTCTGGCACATTTTACAACTCATTGTGGCCCCACCAGTGAAAAAGTTTGCCCAGCCCAGTTCTAGTCTGTTGTTTCTGAGGGAAATGTTGAGACTGGAAAGTGAAGGAATGATGAGAAGATCAGGATGAAGCCGGAGGATCAGACCGACAACATTCTCCGACCACCCAGCCAGTCTCTCACGGCGCTCCGCCTCATCAACACCACCTGCCTGGCCGGCTCGCAGCAGGAAGAGGCGGATTGCGCTAATCTTCTGATTACACCCCCTGGTGGGAAAGCACTGCTTGGGGATTTGGATTTTGGGTGAACATCAGAAGTCTTGCGGAGCTTGAGAAGGATCTCAGAGACCGCCTCCTACCTTTGTGTCCGAGGGTTGACACCCGCAGTGATTCAACCGCAGGGTGCAGCACCGCCTGCTGGCAGTGATGAATGAGGGCGAAGGATTTACCCGGTTTTGATGAAATATATTGTATTGTAATGCTGGCTAGAGTCAAAACGTGCTAATAGCGGTGATCCACAGGGTACCGAGTTGGGCCCGACCACTTTGTTCTTCAATGCAAGTTCTACCTGACCACTGATTGTGGCTGGCTGCCGTCTTCTCCACCTCCACTGTGTGTGTGTGTGTGTGTGTGTGTGTGTGTGTGTGTGTGTGTGTGTGTATTCACCTGTCTGGTGGTTGACGCCGCGGCTCCCCAGCTGATTGGACACAGACCCCACTGCTGTGCTGCCCCCGACGTACCAGTTGACGTTGGGGTTCCAGCTGTTGCTGTAGCCGCACAGGTGATGCTCCTCAAAGTTGCACTCTGGAAGCAGTGACAGAGAGAGTGAGAGAGAAAGTGAGACCTCACTTCACACGGATGGAACCCGGCACGTGCTTGAAATGACGGGCGGTCCTGTCCGGTCCAGACCTATGCAGTAACCAGGGACGATGTGGATTTCGAAGATGGCCACGCTGCTTCCGGTCGCTGGTTCTGGTCGACCCTCCAGCAGAACCTGCAGGGGGCGGAGTCACAGAGTTACACATTGCAGGTGCAGAATTCTGATGCCGTGCTTCAGGGAGGACGGAGGAGGAACCCGGGTTTCTGCTTGGGTTCTTCTTGCAGCTACAGTCCTGGTCTAGAACACTGAAACATCCCCTCAGACTGACTCACCAGCTGCGGAGAGTTGCTGGTTCCAGTCCCACAGCCATAAGAAGACGCCATCCTTCACTCATCAAAGCCAACCTCTCTCCATCAGTGCTAATTATTATCATTATTATTAATGTTTGCCGTCGCTTTAAAAGCTTTGCTAGGACTCGGGTTTCCCCTCCACAACACACTCAGAGTTGTTTATTTCTCCAGATCTGCTTTCATGTGCCATCTGAAGAGTGATTTGTTGTGTTTGAGTGCTGCGGTTTACATCACAGGCCCTTTATGACATCACCGCCTCTTGACTCATAGCCCTCCAGTTTTTGAAGGAGGGTTGAAGTAAACGCACATCTGACCCACTTTAGCTAGCGGGTGCCAAATATAAATAAGAAACAGCACTGCCGTCTCTCAGGGTCAGAGGTCAACGACCATTGAGTGGTGTGAAGATCATCAGGCGTAAAATCGTAAAATATCGAAGAATTCTCGTAATTGTCATGTGACAATGACGTTTGCTTTTGCTTGTTTAGGAGTCATGGAAACACAGCTACAGTCACTGAGGCCGAGGATGCAGGAGCGCCTGGTGGCCACGCCCACCTGGTAGGGGGTGCTGGCGTTGGGCAGGTCCACGCTGCCGATCAGCCAGCTGTCAGAGGCCTCGCCGGCCGCCCACAGCCGGTAGTCGAAGTTGTCGCCGTGGGGCCGCAGGTGCACTTCCAGGGACCCCCGACCGGTGATCTGGTACACCAGCCGGACGCAGCTCCAGTCCTGCTGCTCCAGAACCGGGCTCACAAGGACAGCCCCCTCTCGGCCGGGCCGCAGTGAGGCAGAGTCCACCGCGATCAGATGCCCTGTGGAGAGACAGAAACAGGGACGAGGTGGTGACATCCTGAAGCAGCTGGATGGCCCCCCAGCTGCCCAGAGAGGCCTACAGAGGTTCTGACTGACGGAGTTCTGAAGGTTCCGAGAGAGCAGAGGCAATTTGGGAGATATAAAGTCTGTTTATGGGAAGCTGGTTTATGTGTCCTCGGCTCTAAACGGGGCCGGGGAGGAGGACTCACTGCTCCAACTGCTCTGCCACACACGCCCTTATTTGGTCAATTGGACTTCTTTGCGAATTTTTGGAGTTTTGAAGGTGCAGGTTCCTTGGAGGTGGCGTGCAAGACAGGTGGTCTGTAACCTGATTCACTGACTCACAGTCCGATATCTCACAGACTCACTGGCGTTTCCAGTGGGAGGTGGGAGAAGGAAATCAAGCGGAGCAACTGTTGAACACACGCTGCTGGTCAGCTGGGGGCGCCGGTGACAGCAGCAGCAACAGACACACAAACAACGCTGCAACATTTTCAGCGTAAGCGCGTGTGCGAGTCCTGTACAGCCTGCCTACTCTCGTGCTACCCCTAGGGGGCAGCAGGTGACCCTCCAGAGGTTTGACGACGTGCAGCGCCACAAAATGTTTTGACCGTGCAGCTCCAGAAAACGCAGTGATGTCATCGGCTACAGGAGCCAAGAGTAGTGACTCGGTGAGCCAGTGACTCAGTGATTCAATGAGCCAGTGATTCAGTGAGTCAGTGAGCCAGTGATTCAGTGAGTCAGTGAGCCAGTGAGCCAGTGAGAAAATTAGAAAATAATGTGTTGTGTTGCGCTGTGTTGTGTAAGGCACCAATCAAAGAACTTTCACTGACTCCCTCACTCATCATATATTCATGAGGTGCCTACACATTGTAACTGACTGACTAAGTAACCCCAACCCAACACTTTGATGAGTACCAGACTTAAAGATGCTACATTATCAACATTAGCAATATTATAATCAAAGGCAGCCAGCTTTGCTGCCCCCTGCAGTTTTTCTGAGGAGCAACGTCGCCTGTTCAAAACAAAGCTTCGCTCGCCTCTCCGCCTTTGAAAGTAGCAGAAGAGTGCGACGCTGCCTCCAGGAGGAGTGGAAGCAGTGAGGACACAGTCAGCGTCTGATGGATCTGGACTGCTGGAAATGAGGTCGGAGGTTTTCAGCAAACATGTTCTAACTGTCAGCAGCAGGAGTTTCCAGGGTGAGCGAGTGAGCTGGAGGTCTGGAGACGTGCCCGTCCTACAGACGAGGCAGAGCAGCAGGAGGGGAGGATGAGTGGGGTTGGGTGGGGGTGGTGGTGGAGGGGAGGGTCCCCAGGGTCCTCCCCCGACCAAAGAGCCTCTATTATTAGCAGAACTCTTCACCTGAACTTGTTCTGAAGAGTCTTTTTCTGCTGAAGAGAGGCTCCTGAGAGCCCGGGGGGGGCGGGGCTTGGTGGTCTCTGCCCCAATAGTGGGCGTGGCCTGGCACTGCGAGCCCTCCTCCCCCCACGGGCCTCTCTGTGTGGACATCCGTCTCGGCCTCAACCCGCAAGCTCACCCTCAGACTCTTTTTTTGGGAGCAGCTTTGTCGTTGCCGTGGCAACAAACACAAAACAGCAGCCTGGCTCTCCTTCTCTTCCTGCTCTTCTCTTTTTTTAATAACGGACCTATTTATTGCCACGCTGGGTGTAGTCCGTCACCAGCTCATTACCTCCCCGCCTGGTCCAGAGCTGGAAAAACCACAGCGGGTTCTTTTTTTCTTCCTTTTTGGTTTGAGAGGAGAAGAAGTGCAGCAGCGGGGAGCAACTCAGAATTTGGCTGCAGCCAAAGTCGCACACACACAATTTACAGAGGCGACACTTATCTTCCCAGTGGGAGCATAAACTGCACTGACAGATTAACATAAACACGGCGAGGCTCGACTCGCTGCCGCCGCCGCCGCCGCCGCCACCGCCAGGGAACCAGGACAGAGTTGCTGCACAACTGCAAGACCACTGACTTGTGTTGCACAAAACGTGTGTAGTTGTTGTTGTGAGTGATTGTAAGATGACACAGCTTCACAATAAATCCTGAGGTTTGGAGTGCGGGTGACGTGAACTGCCCACTCGTCACTTTTACCTTCGCCCTCAAGCAGCAAAAACATTTTAAATCCGCTGGTGGAAAAACACAAGCGATGGAAAAAGCAAAGTTTAGGGGTTCGTTGAGTCAGAAGAGGCTTCGATCATTAGAAGAACGACAAGGTGGAGATCTTCTATCAATACTCAACATATAAAGACACTGAAGTGACAGTCTGGTGCAGGCAATACCATCGGCCAACCCATTCACAACAATGGCACACCGGCTGCTAGCTTGCGTAGAATCGGAGGCTATGAATCAGCAGGAAGCCTCCATCCCGCACTTCACTGATCGCTGCGTGAGCACAACTGAATGACTTCAATCCCATTTAAACATTCAGCTTATTTCTAATGTCTGCTGCTAACAACACAGTTCAAACTATGTGAACCATAGACTATTATGAAACCCTATGTTAAGTTATGATTGACCTCTACTGGCGAGCCACTGGCCTGCGAAGGTCATTTTCGTGAATGAAAGCTTTCATGCAGCGATGCTAACGGAGCATTTTAGCATGACTGCTGTCGCGGCGCTAATAGAGAGATTATAACGCATTAAGTGCAGAGATATATGAAATGACCTTGCAAGTTTTATTTGTTGGTTTTTAACTCAGTGGCGCCACCTCTCTAAATGTTGACCCTGGGCTTTGCATCGCTGACCAATACCAAAAACAACTGCAAGGCGTTGCGTTGAGCTGTGAGGATTTCTGAGCTGCCGGCACTTTCAGCTGGTGTTAACGCCGCTCTGTGCAAGTGTGTGTGTGTGTATGTGTGTGCAAACAAACCCCACTCAGAACCTATGACAAGCTTTGATGACGGCAGTCAGATTGAGAGGCTAAGTGTGGGGCAGAGCCTCCCCACCTGGCCACTGGGCAGACTGCTCTTGCTGGGCAGTCTGACTTGGATCTGCCACTCAGACCAGACAAGCACAGATTGTAAAGAGAAGATAACTGGGACCAACCTCCCAGCTATCCACAACTTGTACCTGACCAGAACCAGGAAACGTGCAAGTAACATGGCCGCAGACCCCTCACACCCAGGACTTTTCAAACTCCTCCCCTCTGGTGGGTGTGACAGAGCACTGTACGCCAGAACCAGCAGACAGCGGCTCAGCTTCTTCCCCCAGGCTGTTGCTCTGATGAACTCACATCACTAAGAGTAATAACCATGTAATAACTGTGTAATAACCATCCTTCCTCATATTGCACTACACTGAACATTTCCACATTTTCTTTATGTTTCTTTTTATCTTACTGTCACAGGCTATGCATATGTAGTCTTGTATATATATATATATACATATATATATATATATATATATATATATATATATACATATATATATATATATATATATATATACATATATATATATATATATATATATACATATATATATATATATATATATACATATATATATATATATATATATATATATAAATATATAATATTTAGGTATATTTAGACAGACTTGTATATATTTTATATTTAGGTATTTTGAGATATATGTGCACATTTAACAAATGCTTGCATGTATATATATATATATATATATATATATATATATATATATTTCATATATACAGGTACTACCTGAAAAGTTAGAATATCAAGTAAAAGTTGTTTTATTTTGGCAATTTAACATAAAAGATGAAAGCAACAAATTTTATTGAGCCATTCCACGCAAATTAACATCTCAAGCACTTCCTTGTTGTAACTTTGCCGGTTAAGATTTTCAGCTTATTAAAACCACAAACCCACAAACTCAGAAAGTTATTATAAAATCTGAGGGTTTTTTTTTAAGTTGCAAGACCTGATCAGCAAAATCCAAAGAAATAAAAACTTGAAATATATTGATTTGCATATTATTCCTTTATATAACATGTCAAATTCACCTTTTAAGTTGAATTGCAGAAATACAACAACCTTTTCAGGATATTCTAATTTTCTGGGTAGTACTGTATTTACTATGTAGACTTGTATATAGATCCTTATTTTACTCCTCCACACTGTTCATAGTTTATAGTTTATTTATACTTACAGTTGCACATTGTTTACTTGTTTACCCTGACTTTTGCTTATTCTGTAGTTTGTTTTTGTTTTTTTAACCTAAGTAGTGGGATGGTGAAAACCCGGAGTCAAACTCCTTGCCTGGCCTGCACACACTCGGTCCATAAAGCCCATTCTGATTCTAATTCTGATTCCAGCGTGGTTTGACCCATTTAGAGCCTCTGAGTGGTGCCGCTGAGCCAGCGGAGGATCACGTCAGACTGCAGTGTTATGCAAAAGTGAGCCGGGGCTCAAAGGCTGGAGGTGAGGCCGTCATCAGTTGTGTAATGTCTGAGTTTGGAGGAAAAAGCTGGATCCTCATAAAAAAAAACACACAAAAACCCAGACCAAGCGGTCTGTTGGCTGTCACTGGTTTTAATTTGCTGTTGCTCTGGAGATATGTGGCAAACACATTTCTGAGGTGTCGCTGGTTTTTACCGAAGCATCTTGAGTGGGATTTCACTGGGAAACTGAGTCGTGGTCCTGCAGCTGCCCTCAGAAGACACAAGTATTGCCCCCAAAGGCATTGTGGGTATCCCAGCTGTTTCTTTCCCACCAGTTGTCTCATGCTGTGTCTCAATTCAGGGTCTGCACCCTTCAGACCGAGTGTCCTCCGTCTGAAGGAAGTGTTCTTAGAGTTCCCAACCTAGAAGGACGGACCAAACCCCGCCTCCCTGGTCGCCACTCGGGACGGTCTGGCCTTCGGCGTATTTCCTTGTTTCGTCACCGCCGTTCCCTCCGGCTGGCCAACCCCGGAAGTGACGTTTTTATAGTATCAAGCTAACCATTGGTTCGCCATCTAACAATGTCGTTGGATGATCAAATAAGTAAAATCCTACGTTAAAAACTGGATACTTTATGTGAAACTTCAATATTTAGATTTATATGTCGTGTCTTAACCACTACATGCCGCTAATTTCAGCTGACTTCCCAGGATCCCACGATGCTTTGCAGCCGCACGCAAAGCATCCTGGCATACACAAGTATGCGAAGGATAGTAGCGGTGCATCCTTGGAATCGGCTAAAACGAGTGCGTATTTCCGAGTACGCATATTGAGCGTCCTAAGCACCCTCGGGAATTGGGAGGAGCCTTCGCGCAGTGCTATGACGCAACTTCCTTTCAAAATGCGTACTTCAAGGATGCAGACCCTGAATTGAGACACAGCATCAGTGTCGCCCTCCACTTCTTCTGCTTCCTCCTACTTTCCACCATCAAAGCAGTCCCGGAAGCCAGCCCCTCTGTGATGTCACAAAGGGCACCAACGACTCTCCCAGGTCGGGACCCAGGTGCTGGCTCGGCCCTCTGACACCCTACACTTGCTTTTTTGCTGCAGTTCTCCCCCCCTCATTTTAAACACGTGAACGGTCCAACAACAAATCAGCAGTTTTAGCAGAAAGATGTAAACAGAGGGCTCACTGCGCTGCCCCCTGGAGGTCTGGAGTTTTCATTGACCTAAATCTAAGCAAAAACTGTCCGTTCATCTCCTTATTCTTCCTCTGTGTCTCCATCACGCTGCCCTCACCTTCGTCGTTCACGCTCCAGTTGCCGAACTCCGGCTCGGAGGTGTAGCCGCAGGTGTCCAGCTCGAAGCTGCAGGATCCGGGCAGCAGCAGCGGCGAGGACGGTGGTGGCGGCGGGTGGTGCTGCTGTTGCGCCTGCAGGAAACCGCAGAGCAGCGGCAGCAGCAGCAGCACTGACGTAGGAAGGCGAGAAGAATGAAGATCATCAGGTCAGCTGGACTGAACGCTTCACGCGCTTCACGCAAACTCGAGGCTTGATGATGTGGACCAACTCGTAGAGAAACAATGAAAGAAAATAAAAACAACTCGAGCGCGGAGTCGCGCTGCACAACATTTGATTGAAGTCATGAGAAAGATTGTTGAGTATTTACCGCAAACAGAGACGCAGCGCATCGTGGCAGCAGCAGCAGCAGCAGCAGCAGAGACTCTGGACGAGAAGTTTCCTGATTGGATGTTTGGCTTCTACTCACAAACTACAAGCACCGGCGGTCGTTCACACCGAGGCTGGTCGTTTCTCTCATGTTGTCACCCGCAGAGACGCAGGGCTTGTTGTCCGCTGGATGGATGGAAGCCCGGAGGCGGGAGACACGCCGCGCGACCACTCCGCCCCTCATCACCTCTCTCTCTCTCTCTCTCTCTCTCTCTCTCTCTCTCTCTCTCTCTCTCTCTCTCTCTCTCTCTCAGTTTTCAATTTACTTGCTCAAAGTTTTGCTCTCGTTCAACAAGAAACTCAGAAACAGAAGTTGCAATGCTGCCCTCTGGCGGGCAACGTGTGTAACTGAGGCCCATTTCTGAACACCATCCACTACTTGTCATTGGTTTCCCTGCCCTTGAAGACGCTTGAATGGAAAGACTCCAGAGGAACCAGATGTTTTGCCCTGAAGTCGGTGCTTCCTCACACATCTGGTGCATTGATACATTTGATGACTTCACTTCCAAATCGCAGCCCATGACTCACTTCGTTCAGCATTAAGAAGATCGTTCATTGTGACAGAAAATGAGCTAAAGCGGAAGCTCAATCTGAGGGGTGAAACCTGGGATAAAGAAAGCAGCTGTGGGAAAACTGTGTCATTCCCAACGCTCACAGGTCTGGCTCCTACACCTCCTACAACTTCCTGAGATCCCTCAGGAAGTTGTAGGAGGTGAGGTTAGGAAGTCCTGGACCTGGACCAGAAGGTTTCAGCTGGAAATAATGTCAGTTTCAGCATGTTCCTCAAGTTCAATGACTACCATGCAGAAAAAAGAAAAAAGTGAAATGATCTGAGCAGCAGCAGCAGCAGCTGATTGGTGGAGGTCTGTTTCAGTCCCAGTCAGGGCTTCACACTGGCGGCAACATCAGAGGGGAGCAGGCAGAAAGAATCTTTGATGCTTTTCTGACCAATAAACAGAGGACTCCCCCACAGCAGCTGCACTCTGTCTCTTACGCAACGCTGGATGAAAGTGACTTCCCAGGCTGCGGTGGGATTTTGAGGGCAGTGTGGAGGAACCCTGAGTGGTTCCATGTCTCAAACACAAAATTGCTCCAAGATCCCATCTGCATGCGTCACCGTTTACTGATGACGTGAAACTGTTCTCTTTTGTTTGTCAAGGAGTTTGACGGCAGAAAAAGAAAAAAAGGTTTCTTTAATTACCAACTAGAAAAGTCCTGCTTTCAAATCTTTTGTGCTTTTTACACATTTTCCTTTTTGATTAGGACTATAAGATGGAAGAAAACTACCTGTTTGCTCGATGATAATAATAATAATAATAATAATAATAATAATAATAATAATAATAATAATAATAATGGTAATAATAATAATAATAATAATAATAATAATAATAATAATAATTTGTTGGCTGCTTTTTCTTATTTATTTTGCTTCTCTAGGCTTCCATTGGCTGCTCTTCTCCTTCACCCGGAAGTGTTTCCTTGCCCATGTGACGTCGCTGTGCCGTAAAGATGGCGGAGTCGGAGGAGGAGGTGGATGTCTTGGTCCAGAGAGTTGTTAAAGACATCGCCAACGCCCTCAAGAGGAACCCCAACATGTGAGTGAGGTCGTTGGGGTGTTTGGCGGTGCGCAGCGGAGCTGCGTCGGGCCGCCCTCGGCGGAAGTGTGGAGCCTGACGTCCGCCGGAAGCAGCGGTAGGCTGGCCGGGCTCGGTCTATTGCCTGGAGACGGAGCGGCTGTTGGGAGGAAAGTTGAGCTCGCTGGCAGTTTAGCCGGGCAGCTCTGCTGCTCCCCTCTACCAGCCTGCTGGTGTGGCAGTGGAAGATGCTAACTACCGGTGTTGTGGTCCTGGAGGTTGGTCCTGGTCTCCAGAACACTTCCGAAGGGTCTCGGTCTCAGAGGCATTTTTACTGGGTCTGATCTGGGTATGGGACTGGGACGGACTGGGGACTTTTGATCCAGACCAGTGGAGACTCGGCCAACACTGTAATAACACGACAATAACAGCAAGGAATCCAGCTGCTGCCGTTTGACGCTCTGGTGGTGACACCCAGGGTGACACCCTGACTTCCATTCCTGGTTCATTCAGTTCTATATTTGTTGAAGCCAAGTTGTTTTTTGACAATGGTTCAAAATAGTTGCAAAGCAGCCAAATGTTAAAGGAAATGATTCCTGCTGCAAAGAGACGTTGCTGTTCCATTGAGAAGCAAAGTGGAATTTTAAAGATACTGCGGTCGTTTTCTGTTTTGTTGTTGTTTTTCTTTGGTCTGAAAATCTGAAGTGACTGCTGTGTCAGAGGTTTTGACTGCGCTCCATCCACTCAACCAACCAACCCACTTCCAGCAGCTCAGTAGTCGTCACAGGTGTCACACATGTTCTACATCCCTCCCTGGACACACCTGCTTCTTCTTTATCTTGACTGCTTTCAACACTGTAGATACAAACTCAAGACATCAAATATATGAGCAAGACATGTGGATTAAAGTGGCAAAAATAAAACATGTTGAATATCTAAATTAGGGCTGTGCGATGAATCGATTTGAAATCGAAGTCAGATTTTTTTAGTCGTAACGATGTTAAATACGATGTTAGTCGTAGAGAAAGAAAATCTGGATTTTATTTTGGACCAAAATCGCCCAACCCTAACCTAAATATGTTGTGTTTGGCTGGCTGTTCTAGAGGACCTTAAATTATAAAACTTGTTGGAGTTATTTTACACTTTTTTTTCCCCCATGTTGTTTATTCATCATTTCAATTTCGGCCGCCTCCCTGCAGAGACGAGATCGGCGTGATCCCGTGTCCCGAGGCTCGCTACAACCGCAGCCCCATCGTCCTGGTGGAGAACAAGCTGGGCGTGGAGAGCTGGTGCGTCAAGTTCCTGCTGCCCTACGTCCACAACAAGCTGCTGCTCTACCGCCAGCGCAAGCACTGGCTGGACCGGGACGGTAGGTGAACGCAGCATCCTCCCCATCATCATCATCATCATCATCATCATCATCACCGTGGCTGACTCCAGAACACCCTCTGGATCGGTCCCGGGCCGGTTCTAACACTGTCTGTGTGTCCCTCAGCTTTGGTGGACATCACCTGCACTCTGCTGCTGCTCAACCCAGACTTCACCACCGCCTGGAACGTCAGGTACACACACACACACACACACACACACACACCTGCAAACAGCTCCAGGTTCTTGTTCGTCCATTGGCGTGGTTTTGACTGGTGGCCGGTTCGTTTGCTGTCACAGGAAGGAGCTGCTGCAGTGTGGAGTCCTCAACCCTGAGAAGGACCTGTACCTGGGCAAGCTGGCCCTCACCAAGTTCCCCAAGAGCCCAGAGACCTGGATCCACCGGTAACAGCGGCTTACTGACTACAGTGGCTGTGGTTCTGAGAATTGCCTGCCCCTCACTAGATGTTCTGGTCAGACCCAACCTGGCTGCTCCAGGCTGTGGTCTGAAGTGTTTATCTGCTGGCTGGATGACCAGTCCTGAAACTTAGAGGTCCAGTGTGTAAAATTTGGTCTGATTTACGATTTTCATATTGGTAAAAGCTTAATAAACTGACCTCAAAAACATTATGAAAAGCAAATGCTTGCTTGTTTATGAGCAAGGTTCTCTCTCCCGGTTAGCTGTGCTGTCAGTTAGCTGCGCCGTCATGTTTCTAAGGAAGCCTGGTGTGGACAATCCAGCTGCCTGACAGTGCGTTTCATATCTAGGGTGAACGCTTGTGTCCTTAAATAAACCAACAAAGAAGAAGGAAGCTGATGGGGTGTCTACTGGCAAAGACACGACATATAAATTTAAGTATTGAAATTTCACATCAAATATTCAGTTTTTAACGTAGGGTTTTTACTTATTTGAACATCCAACACCACCGTTAGATGGCGAACCATTGGTTAGCGTGATACTATGAAAACGTCACTTCCGGGGTTGGCCAGCAGGAGGGAACGGCGGTGACACAACCAGGAAATACGCCGAAGGCCAGACCATCCCATGTGGTTACCAGGGAGGCGGCGTTTGGGTTGGTCCTTCTGGGCCGGGTTCTTGGGAGGACGCTTCCTTCAGATGGAGGATGCTTCCTTCGAAGGATGCAGACCCTGAATTGAGCCTGGCTGTGTTTAACAGTAACTGAGATGGAGTGGCCAATCAGGAAGTGAGCTGACGAAGCAGTCAGGAGCAGCTGCACGGTGACGGTGAAGGATAAAAATCTCTCCTGTCCCTCCTCATCCTCCTCCCTGCAGACGCTGGGTGCTGCAGCAGATCCTGCGCCGCTGCTCGGCCAGCAGGGTGCAGCAGCAGCAGCAGCAGCAGCAGGACGGCGGTGGCGGTGGTGGGAGGAGCCAGCAGCTCAGCCAACAACTGGCCCAAACGCTGCACCAGGAGATGAAGGTCTGCTGCGACGCCGCCTGCCGCTACCCCAGCAACTACAACGCCTGGTCCCACCGCATCTGGGTGCTGCAGCACATGGCCCGGGGCAACGTCAAGGTCAGAGGTCACAGCTTCCTGTCGGCTGAGTTTCCACCAGTTTTTTGTAAAACAAAAGCGATATTTGTAAAGTGCAGTCCTGGGAGTGCTGCAGACGCAGCCTGGTGACGCTGCTCTGATGTTTCCTCCAGGTGCTCCACGACGAGCTCTCCTCCATGCAGCTCTGGGTCTCCATGCACGTGTCCGACCACAGCGGCTTCCACTACCGCCAGTTCCTGCTCAAGGAGCTGATCGCTGAGCTCTCCCAGGCTCCTCCCCCCTCTTCCTCCTGCCAGGCTCCTTCCCCCGCCTCCCCCCTGCACCAGGCCAATGGCCGCCAGAGCCAGGAGGCCGCCGAGGAGGAAGAGCAGCAGCAGCAGCAGCAGCAGCAGCAGGGCTGCAGCTCCGTCCTCAAGCTCTTCCACCAGGAGATGGCACTGTGCTCGGACCTGATCCAGTCCTACCCGGGCCACGAGGCGCTGTGGAGTCACAGGTGAGGGCGCCGAGCGTCACAGGAAAGTTTTCACCTTTTCATGGGGGTTGATTTTTAGGACGCATGCAAATGTTCTCGTTTGAGTTTGCTTTGATTCAAACATTAATTTCAATAAAGTTGCCCACTCAAAAGGTTTTTGACGTCCGCACCATGTGGTACCGCAGAGTGGGGCTGAACCATTATCAAAAATAATCGAATTGCCATTTTTTTCCCTCAATATTGCGATTTAATTGGCAATTATTTTTTATCTTTCATGTATTTTTCCAACAAACAAAAAAATGTTATATATTAATAAACATATCAGATTTATTATACACAAATTGTTCTTTTTTTTATAGGCTAGGCTAATGTTAAGCTAAGTGAAGCATGAATTAATAGGAGAGAGCCTTTATTTATCTACTAGTGTTTTTCTTTTGTTTTTTGCAAGACATTTTAATCAAGCTCAGAATGATTTTGTTTCAGTCCACACAAAGCACAAAACAGCGACAGCGTCATTCAACCCATGCTAACACACTAGCGGCGTTAACATCGCTATAAGGTGCGAAGTTACGAGGCAGCGGTTCACTGCCAGCGAACACAACTCCCACTCTTGTGGTCCTTGCTGCTTCGGTAGTTCGTTCCCGACACTGTTTTGCTAAACTACGGCCACCAGGTGGTGTCAACCAGGAAGAGCTTCTTTTCCTCGCGCGTCGCTCCGTCCGTCCGGCTCGTCGCAGCATCCACTCCTCCCACTGCCTGCTTTGCTTCGCTTCGTGCCGCTCGCAAAGTCACATGACTGTAACTCCCGTCAATCAAATCACAGTCTTTGCGGTTAGAAAATCTTGTTCTGTCCTATCGCGATATCATCGCTAATGCCATTTAGTGTCCAGCCCTACCATAGAACCTGTAGCACTTCACACCATGTCGCTGTGACTCCCATGATACGTCAGGACGCATCAGCCAATCAGAACGAGCCGAGACACAGTAGCCGTTTTAAAGGCCTTTATTTTTGAATTGCAGTCAATGGGGAAAAGGCTTTTGGGGATTGTTGTTGCAGTACCTGGAGTGGCCACTGGGGAAGACTTGGCACACCACCGTATTGTCAGTGTGGTCTCCAGTTCTTGGAATACATCCATGACTGTCTCACCCGTCTGTCTCCTCCCCACCTCTACCTCCTCCTCCTCCATCCCCCTACCCCCCGGCCACCCCCCCACCAGGCGTCATGTCTTCTACCTGTGGCACCACTGGCGGCAGGACCACGGTCAGCAGGACGGCAGGCGGCCCGACGAGGGCGACGCCCCAGACCCGGACTCGCCCACGGCCGAGGCCCAGTCATGCGTCAACGGCGAGCGCCACGCCATGGAGGTGGACGGCGGTGGTGGCGGCGTGTTGGTGGCGGCGGCGGCCCTCCCCCCCGACCCGCGGGACAGCAAGCGGCTGAGGCGCGGCGTCCTGGCGGGCGAGCCGCCCACCCTGGCAGCCGCCGAGCACGGCTTCGTCCACGCCGTCCTGGACGGCTGCAGCCACGCCGAGCAGAGACGCTTCGCCCTGGAGTACAGGAAGTGGATCGACGGCGTGGCCAATCAGCAGCCCTGAGAGCGACGCCCGCTTCACTCCCCGCCCCCAACCCCCCGCTTCACCCCCCTCCCCCTCAATAAGTTGCCTTCGGACTCACCTCAGCTCACCTCGGCGTCCTTCCAGATGATGAACTCCTCCTTCACATGCAGTAGAAGCAGCTGCAGCACGCAGCCAATCACCTCTCGGCAGCCGGTCGAGGGGGCGGGGCCTGGTCGAGGGGGCGGGGCCTGATCTTCCACTAGAGAAACATCTGGATTCCCAGAGCTTCACCTGAGCCAGAAGCTCTGCAAACACCGAAGTGTGTGTGTGTGTGTGTGTGTGTGTGTGTGTGTGTGTGTGTGTGTGTGTGTGTGTGTGTGTGTGTGTGTGTGTGTCAGGCCGTTAGCCCTGTTCAGTGTCTCATCACCACAGGTCACATTTCCAACTCCTCTTGTTTTCTTCTTCTTCTTCTTCTTCTTCTTCTTCTTCTGCTGCTGCTGCTGAGTTGAACTTCCTGCTCCCGAGCTTCAGCTGAAGGACTCGGCGAGGACGGCCGTGTGTGTGCAGGACCGAGAGACTCCGATACGGAAACACAGCGGTCGCATCGCGACTGGCTTGTGACTCAACCGACTCGGTTTGATTTTTTTTTTTTCTCGAAGTTCTCAAACGTTTCTCCTCCTTCGCTCGCCAGTCGTTCTGAGTCTCCACGGTTGTTTTTCCAGCCCTGTGATTGGCTCAGACACGGGACCGTGTTGCGCTGCCTGATTGCCAGACTTCAGAAGCACACAGTGTCAGACGAGGCTAACCGCTACCGGCTAGTCGTGGCGGATCGAAGGTTCTCAGTAGAAAGAGTGGAGGCTTGGGGCTCAGTGGTGAGTTTCAGCTAGCGGGACGCGTGCGACTGCAGCAGATCATTGACGCACTTCGTCCACTGGTTGTCGACTTCCTTTGTCGATCAAACGAAACACAAAACAAGACGCCGACATTTGTTTTCGTGGGAAAAGCCTCCGAACTCGTAGCGTCTGTGGCTTTAATCTCAGATTTCCTGGCAGTCTGAACAAAGCTCTTCTTCTTCTTTGATGTTTTGTACGGCAAGCTGGCAACAAAAGTCTTGCATTACTGCCACCTACAGTCTGGATGCCTCTTTCTCCCACTGTCAGTCATCCGCCAGTATTAAATAGCTGGAGGAAGAAACTTCAGGCGCGACTCTGGAAGGTCAAAGGTCAGCAGAACACACCCGTGTCTCACGGCCTCCAGTCCCTTCACCTCCACGCCGCGCTTCCTGTCTGTTCGATCGCCTCACTTCCTGTTAGATTGCCTCACTTCCTGTCTGCTCGATCGCCATTGCTCCCTGCAGGTTTTAAGCACAGTTGGGACCCCTCTGTTTCCTGTAGGTGGCGCCATCCATCACCGTTGCGTTTTTCTTTTCCCTTCTGTGGTTTTCGGACAGTCTGTAAACTGAACCGCATAGCTCGGTTAGCGTAGCGTACGACGACACAGACATCATTTGCTTTTAGCAGCTCGGCGGCGGTACTGATTGGCCGTGCGGTGCTGAGCAGCGACCCCCTGTGGCCGACCACTGGTGCTACACGCTGCCGTCGTCTGTTATGGGGACGCGGCGTTCGCAAACAGGTGAAAATCTCAACAGGCACTTTTTTTTTTTTTTGTGAGGTCGGAGGTCAGTGGCGAGTTTTGACGGCCAATCACGGTGACGCAATGTGATGTTTTGTTTCTTTTTATTGTAACGCTGCACTTTGCACCCGGCTCGCCGACGGCTGCTCGGACTGTGGTCACCTTGTGTAAAAAAAAAACTCAACAACACGACAAATGGTCAAAAAGCTGCACTTGTTGTGTCGAGAAACAAACGCTAGCGTCACTTTTAAGCGCGGTTACGCCATTTTTAACTTTAGCGAGCCGCCTCCTACTGCTTCATCCAATCAGCTTCCACCACTGACCAGTTTGTGACGCAGAGCCGTTTGTTTGGGGGTGGGGTTGGGTGGGGAGGGGGATTGCACTTTGGACACCGGATTTTACACTTTGATGGATTTATCGTCCACGGACGTTGGTACGCAAATGAACAAGCGGTGGGGTGGGGGGGTGGGGTGGGGCTGGTCATGTGACTGTCTGTCTGTCCGCTCGCTTCCATGTCCTCCTCCTGATGCCCCACCCTCCCACCACCACCACCACCACCCCCATCATGTAACATCATAGATAATCTCAAGTTGTGTGTCCGGTGGGCGGGGCTGGCGAGGTGCAGTTGTGATGCCGCAGACCTACAACACCCAGAACGCACAACTCTGAACACTATGAGCATCTATGCAGAAATGTTTTGTTTTTCGAGGTTCAGCAAGCTTTTAAAAACCAAAAAAAAAGAGAAAAGAAGTAGCGTCTGCGTCTCTGCTCTCACTCTGCAGTCCACTTCAGTGTTGGGGGGTTTCCTTCATAGCGTCATTCATTCTCTTATTTATTTGTAGATTTAAAGTCGTATTTTAATATTTTTTTTTTTCAGTGTTGTCGCCTGCTTACCGAGGAAATAAAGCTCACCTGGGTTCAATGTTTCCTTATTGCCGACTGTTTATTTATTCCTCTGTCTGTCTGACCTGAACTGAACAGAAGCAGCTGCTTAAAGCAGCTCTAGGTAACTTTTCCACCATAAAATTCTGATTCCAAACCCAGTAAAGTGGTAGATAAACCATCAATAGGATCAATGGTGCCGCCTCGGGCTGTGCCGGCTGTAACTGCACTGCGCGCCGGACGAACCGCTTCACGGCAACGTCACACATTTATTTAGAGGCGGCCTTACAGACTACTATTACAAATACATAAGATTGTAAAATGACGGAATGGAACCCAATAAGTAACCTCGATGAAAGACGAAGTAATAAAAGTGTTGAACGTTTGCTACGACGTTATTGTCGTAGCAAACTCGGAGCAAGCTCAGGTTACCCAGCGCTGCTTTAAGAAGAGACGTCCAGGTCGTTCCTAGTGGTGGATGATCATTGAAGTAGGGCCCCTACTAAATGTTGTTCTCGTGTCTTTTTCCCATCCACAGTCCAGCACAACATGCAAAACAAATGTTGCTTTGGAAACCGCCTTGACCTCCGTGTTGGTGATCAAGCACATGAGAAAATGACGCTGTTGACTTGGTGTCGCGTTGTAGTCCTGGAGGTTGGTCCTGGTCTCCAGACCACTTTTTAAAGGTCTTTGTCTCGCCTTGGACTTGGAGGCATTTCTACTGGGTCTGGTCTCAGTCTGGGACTGGGTGGACTGGGGATTTTTGATCCAGACCAGTGGAGACTCAGCCAACACTGTAATAACAAGATAATAACAGAAAAGAATCCAGCTGCTGCCGTTTGACGCTCTGGTGGTGACACCCTGCCCTTTTATTCCCAGTTCATTCATTTTTTAATTAGATGAAGCAAAGGTTTTTTTTTTTTTTTTTTTTTTTTTTTTTAAATGGTTCAAAATAGTTGGCAAAGCAGCCAAATGTCAAAGGAAATGATTCAAAGACCATTATTAAAAGTATAAAGTCCTGGTCTGGTCTTGGTCTCGGTTGGTGCTGCCTGGACTACAACACTACGGTGGTGGGTTTTTGGCAGGGTGCCGTGGTGTCGCTTGGATCCGGATTTCCTCGGTGATGCTCCGTTTCCTTTCTGCCACAGGAGGTCGCTGAACAGGTGCGTGCGTTGCTGTGGTGAAAGCGGAGCCTCGTCCCTGGCAACCGGCCGCCGCTCCAGGACTCCCAGGGTCGCTGCTGCCGCCGGAGTCGCTTCCAAACTCCGGGACCCTCGACTCAGTTCTCAAACTGCCCAGGTATCAACCGTGTGGTTGGAGGCGCGTGCATCTTGACGTGCCTTTCCCATGATGCATCGCTTTATTTTGTCTCCCGTATAGCCGCTGCCAGGAGGAGATGAGCTGAGCGATCTGACACCGACGCCCTCCTCCCCCTTTTCTCTCGACGCCACCGGAGCGACGAACCTCCCTCCCCGTCCACAGCGTCACCGACATGCCCGGGGAGGCTCGCCGCTAGCCGCCAACAACGACTCCCCTCCCCGCCCGCGTCGAGACACGGCTGCGTGTTTTTGTCGTCGTCGTCGTCGTTGTCTGGTTTTGAAGCGCACGACGGTAAGAACCCCGCATAATTGACGTCCGTGTTAGCCGCGCCGCTTAGCTTAGCATACTTAAAGAGCCGCATACGTACTTCCTCTGAGAGAGGAGCGTTTCATTCAAAGCGATTTTCAAAGCGTTTTCGCGTCGTGTCAGTCGCAATAGGCGAGGTGAACACGCACAGTCTATTAGTCCTGTTTTAATCCAAGGACAATGTGCGCCGAGGGCTGCTTAGAAAGCGATAAAGACGCCTAGTTCGAACGC